>NW_006159732.1:4905901-4946477 GCF_000334495.1 Tupaia belangeri chinensis
GTCAATGACTCGCTTTCTGCTTCTCGATCTCTCTGTCTTTCTGGTGAGTGCACGCGCTCTATAACAAAAACCTCTCCAAAAAAAAAAAAATTAAAGAAAAAGCATAAAAAAGAAAGAAAAAGAAATAAGAGAAAAAAAAATTAACCAATAGTAAAGAATTTTATCATTACATCAGGCAACAAACACAGTAAAACCTGGGTCCCTAGTCATTCAGTGTCAAAGATTTTACTGCAGTCAGGTGACAAATAGTATGATATTTAGTCCAAGGCCAAATTAAAGTCACTACCTTGTTAGGGTTAGTAAAACAACTTAATTAATGGCAAAAAAAAAAAAAAAGAAAGAAAAAAAAAGTGCAAAGTAATTATTCTGACACAACAAAAACAATGACTAACCAAATGCTGAATTTTGCAGAATGCATCAATCTAATTAAAAATAGTTAGAAAATATGGCAAAGATCTCTCTTACTGGCAAAGTAGAAAAAAATGCCAACTTACCAAAAGAAGTGTATAGACAGCTGAGCCTGACTCACTGAGCAGAAAACCCCTTAAAACGTTAACATTTTTCAAACAAGGTAAAACAAAAAGCTTACATGTAAACATGTATCTGAGATTTCTGTAAATATACCAACAAACTTGTTCTGTATTAGGGTTGGAGGTGATCTTGTATCATCTTTAAAATCTAATGTCCCTGGAACCACAGATTCTTTCAGCTTGATAATAATTTAATCTGAGCATCTCAAAGACCAAGTGCAGAAACAATAAGCTCACATAAAAATTTCAAAAGCCTTTGGATAAACACAGGGTCTTCAAAAACTCATGGAAAATACAATTATAAAACTACTTGTGGATTTAAAAACTTTTTTTCACTCAAATAAACTCATTCTTTAATTCCATTTTTGAAGTCTCCTTGTATACTCAGTAGCGAGATTGCTGGATCATATAGTAGTTCTATTTTTAATTGTTTTCAGAAACTCCATACTGCTTTTTGTAATTATTGTCAGACTTTTTATTCTCACCAACAGTGTGCAAATGTTTCTTTTTCTCTACATCTTCTTAAAACATCTAACCTTTGTTTATTTGAAAATAGCCATTCTAACAGGTGTGATGTGATAACCATACTACTACATTTAGTGCGGCATCATTTTTAATAGTCAAGATGTAGAAACATTGCCTTATGGAAATGATGCCATGCACTGAAAATATCAGTCATGTGAAAACTGATGTGCCTTAATTCAATTGAGGTAGTGTGCTGTAGAATAAAGAACAAGAGCTCAGAAGCTGGGAAACGTTTGAATTTGAATCTTGCTTATATGGTGTGCCAGCTCCGTGACTTTTGTTGTAAATACACTTTCTCGTCAGTAAAACTGACAAGTGCCCATCAATAAATAAATGGGTAAAATATGTGGCCTATATACACAATGGAACACTATTCAGTGATTAAGAAAAAAAGAGAGAGAGAGAAAAAGATGAATTCTTGTCATTGGAGGCAAAGTGAATGACCCTGGAGGATATGCTAAGCGAAGTAAGCCACACTCTGAGTTGGATCCCATAACTCAGCAGTTAAGGGAGCCAGAGCTCATATGGCTGACCATAGCTTGTATTGTGGTCCCAGCAGTTTGAAAAACATGCCAGCCTTACAGAATGGAGAAACGGAGAAAAAGGGATTATGGTATGTCCATGCCCTTTAATAGAGTGCTTTCTTTTCTCTTTTTCTCTTTCTGGAAATAATAGTAACAGACAAATAAAAACCTGCTCTGAAAAACAACTAGTTCATGATCTCATTCATATGTGTAATTTTAAAAGTTGATCTCATAAAACTGGAGCATAGTGGTTATCAGGGACTAGAGTGGGAGGAAGAAAGATGTTGGTTAAAAAATAGAATTTAAATTATATAGAAGAAGTAAGTTCAAGACATCTGTTATACACTATGACAACTATAGTTAATAACGATACGTTGTATCTGTTAAAATGCTAAAAGAGTAGAGTTGAATGTTCTCACCCTAACACTGGTAACTATAAAGTATACGTATGTTAATTAGAAAACCATGTCATTCTCTCTCTCTCTCTCTCTCTCTCTCTCTCTATATATATATATATATATATATATGTATTTATATATAAATTTAAACATCATATGGTACACAGTAAATACCTATAATTTTATCTGCCAGTTAGAAAACCTTAGAATTCCAGCAGTCTTCAAGGCGAATAAGGAACTTAGGTCATAGCTCCAAAAAAAGATTGAATATTATTGTGAACTGTGGTTCTTACTGCACTCTATGAAAAGTCAGTTCTCTTAAGAACAAAATGCCCCATAATGCCTCCTGAGAAACAGAGGGAAATAGTGGAATAAAATGTATGTTTGCCTGTGAACTGTTGTGGTTGTTGGGAGGGACAGGTAGTAAATAGAAAGAAGATAATTTATTCTAGACAAATTATTACAAGGTCTCAAGGATACTATAGTCATTACGGAATATGACTATCAAAACATAGGTAATTTCATCTCAGTTTTACTGACAAGAAAGCGTATTTACAACAAAAGTGACGGAGCTGGCTCACCATATAAGCAAGATTCAAATTCAAACGTTTCCCAGCTTCTGAGCTCTTGTTCTTTATTCTACAGCACACTACCTCAATTGAATTAAGGCACATCAGTTTTCACATGACTGATATTTTCAGTGCATGGCATCATTTCCATAAGGCAAATATTTTTAGCTGAGTTGCAGTTCTTTGTAAGTTAATAGGCAGTATCTATATTCTGAACAAGTATGTAAAATTAAACTGGGAGAAGGGCAACAAGTGCTCTTTTTAAAATTCTTACATTGCAACATTCACATCTGTCTAATGAGGTAATGCTGCTAGGAGAAAATGGAGTAAGCAAGAAATAAGTGTGAAGAGTTGAGCGAGCCAGTGCAGGAGCAGAGCAAAGATAATGCTGCCTGCCTCGTCTTTGATTGAACTCTAAGTTCCCTAAAGGTCTCTTGCTTCCTGGTTCAGTACTACAGAACTGACAGCGTGTTTAGCAAGCAAGCTCTTTGCTGGTATTTACAGATAATGGAGGACATTTATCATGCAATGGGGAAATGCTTCATGTAAAAAAAAGGCTTTCTAGTAAGACAGGGAGTTTGAATTTCTCTTTATAATTCTCTTCCAACCTACTGCATTTATTCCATGACATGTAAATGTTCATGCGATACTTGTTCTATATGATCTTTTTATCAGCCCTAACCTATGGACATGTGGATTATTTCCAATGCTCTGTCTTGAAAATGAAACTCTAATGTCTGCCTTTTCTCTTCCCAGCAGCCCATGAGTATTAGTTATCTATTGCACTGTAACAGATGATCAGCCATTAGCCTAGCAGCTTGAAAAACATGTCAGAATCTCACAGTTTTGATGGGTTGGCAGTCCAGGCTTTACTTAATCAGAACAATCTGAGAAACTGGATTAACTCTGGAGAGAAAGCACAAAGAGTAATTCAGCGACAGAGACTGAAAAGAAAAAAGATACCGCAGATTAATTATTAATTATTCAAATATTTCAGAGTAATTATTTTAGTTTACTTTTTTTGTTTTGTTTTGTTTTGTTTTTGATTTTTCCAGAGGGCATATGTACTTGTCAAAAAGAGACAAATACAGAGGGAAAGTGAAAAAGCACTCCCTTTTTTTGGAGAGGTTTTTTTTTTTTTTTTTCCGCTATAGGGCACGTGCGTTCGCCAGACAGACAGAGAGAGACATAGAGACAGAAAGCAAGAAATCACCCCCCAGGGGGGATGGTCATGCCGCAATCCCTTCTCCTCCATTCTCCTCTCGGGATCTTGGCCACACATGCACACGCACCCGGCGAAAAGCACTCCCTTTTCCTGCATGGTGGATAATCATGGCACAATTCCTTCTTCTCCATTTCTCCCTTCTTTCAGGATTTTGGGTACGTGTGCGCACAGGCCAGGTCTAGGACATGAACTGCACAGTTAGCCATGTGGGTTCCAGGTGCATTAACCATCATGCCACAGACTAGCCTGAGAGATTTTGTTTGTTTGTGTTAAACTTTCTTTCTTCATTCCCTAATCCTACAACATCCAGTTCTGTTAAGAGTGAGGTGAAAGATATCATGAAGGGTATCTATCATGTGCTGGGAATTATACTATTCTAGGATAAATTGGGAGCTTTTCATGGATGATCACCAATATCTGTTGTCTTCTTCCTGAGCATAAAGATTAGACTACCTATAACCTTACAGCATGTAGTATCATAAGGTTCTGACCCAATCGAAGTGAGTGGAAATGCCTAACAAGATGACACAATAGAAACAGTGTAGTCTCTCTGTTCCGTCTTTCTCTGCTGTTGTTATTAGAGGGCCTTGCATTGGGATGTGGAACCCCAAGATCGAACTAGTCTGACCACTCATCATCATATAGAAGTGGACTACCTTAGTTGAATTAGAACCTGAGCAGATTTTGGGTGTACAAAGAATTAGTGTATTGCATAAAGTTACTGCTATTTGAGGATGATTTATTGCTATTTATTACTGCCCTATAATCATATCAGTCTAACTAATGCCAACAGTCCTTCAGTTGTCACCTGGAACATTTGCAGGAATTCTTACCTGCCCCCACTTCTCCATGGTGGAAGGTACAAAACTTTGTGAGGTTGGCCTCAACCTTCACTGATGTATTATTTTGGACTGAAGAAGAAAGAGGTCAATGGAATGTGTAAGCCAAAACAACCTAGAGATTCAGCTTAGATTATGGGCTACCAAAACATTAAAAATAAGATGCACTGAAAAGTGAAATGAACTGAAAATGTCTGGCTTACTTGTTTCACATTGACGGGATAAAAAGTGAAGTCATATTTTGTGTATTTTGGGATTGTAAGAAACTCTTTGAAAATACCACTTTTTGAAAGAATACTGTATTCTTGTGTGACATCTTTCAGTATGGAATACTAGAGAATCTCCCTTTGTAGGATAAAAAGGACAAGGCTGGTTATCTTTATTTAAACTGACAGTTTATTAAAATAAAGATGAAAGGACTGCCTCCATAGCATAGTGTTAATGCAGTGCTCAAGAGAATCTGGATCCCCACATGTTGACCACAGTTTAAACCCCCAGCCTGGTGAGACTGAAACACACCAGCCACGTGCTCAAGTGTTCAAGATCTGATGGGCTGAAGGACTGGAAAAAGCAGCTCATGGTGTTACTAGACTTTGTAACTCTCTCTTTCTCTTCCTTGCTGATGTGTGTGTACATACATGCTGTGTATAATAAAGAAAAAAAAAAACATTAAAGGTGAAAGGACATTTTTTTTGAGAGAGAGAGAGATTTTTTCTATAAGGTGTATGCATTTGCCAGAGATATGGAGAGACACAGAGAGAGAGAAAGTGAGAAATCACTCCTCAGGGGGGATGGCCACACCACAATCCTTTCTCCTCCATTCTGCTCTTAGGATTTTTGGGCACGAACACACATGTGCCTGGCGTGAGTTTTAAGCTGTCAAGTCTGAGACTTGAACCATGTGGGAGACCACCAATGTAACCATTATAACATCTGCTGGTCCCAACAAAGATAGTATTGCCTATCTATAATCCTGGAAATAGTCTTTCTAAAGAATATTACATAGTCTTACAGTATAAAAGATAGATATTCTTGTAACTATATTGAAATTACTAGTATGCTTTTGTGTGTTCAATTTAGGTATAAAGACTCATTTCAGTTGTACAAGAAATCTTCAAAAAGTTAACAGAAAATGAATGTGCATCATGAAAAAAAAAATCTATGCATCGGTTTAAACATTGGTTGCACCAAAAATAAACTCACGTTTTAGTTCCATTTTTCCTAAAGCTTTTTGGAGTTTCCCTATACATTAACTCTGTGGAAGTAACAGACTTTGACTACGGGTTTAAATCTGGGATCAGTTACTTACCAGCTGAATGACTTTGGGGAATTCTAATAACTTCTCTGACCCTCACCTTTTCATGTTTATGAATGAGTCCTGTCACTTGTAAGGAAGTTCCACTACTGAAACTCTTTATGATGTCCACTGTGTATGCTAGAATAGTGTCTGGCTCGTCGTAGATGCTCAGTGAATATTCACTGAATAAATAGCAATTAGTAAGAGGCAAAATTTAGATTTTGAAGGGCATGTGTAGTAGGTCCTCAAATTCTAGAGTTTGCAATACTGGCCTTGACATTTCCTTTGGGTTCTCTATTCTTGAAGAGAGCCTCAGGAGCTACATAGGGAATAAAGTTCATGAGTAACTCTCTACCTTCACAGAGTGCTTGGTAGGACAGTGGTCCTGAAGAAGGAAGCAGCTGAACCCTTCAGAGTCCTCATGGTACTTTCATGAAGTTGAACTTCACAGAGTGCTTGGTAGGACAGTGGTCCTAAAGAAGGAAGCAGCTGTACTCTTCAGAGTCCTCATGATACTTTCATGAAGTTGAATGGAAATGACTTTGTAGGGCAGAGATATCAGAAGGCTGTCTTAGACTTAAACCTAATGAATTTACTTTCTGTGCTTATTACTTAGTCATAGTGGTTTCACCCTCTGGCCATCTCTAATTAATTGGTCAACATTATATCCTCATTCTTTCATTTTAACCATTGTGGCCATAGACAGCTCTTTTCTAAGATTTTGAGTACCTGTTTTTAGACATAGCCTAAAGTTTCAGATGGATCTCCACAGGACTATTTTTCAGAGTCATTACTAAAGATGATTGAGAATTGAGGTTGATGTTACCATTCTCTCTGAGAAGAACTGTTCTGTGCAGCTGGGAGGATAATTTCAGATAGAACATTCAGTCAGCTTTCCCTGGAGTCCCTCACTGCAGACAGTGAGTCTTTTTCTTAAGATGTCAAGGGACTACTTGGCCACTCTAAATGTTCATTGGCTCATAAGGTGTGAAGACCACATTAAGCAAATTAAGTAAAGTTACCATAGCAATATAAGAGGAACACAGAGAAAAGCTATTTGAGCACACACAGAGCCAGTAATGGGAGTGAGTCAACAGAATATGGAGGAGATGATAAAAAGCACATGCACTGGTTAGGAGTAACATTAGCTGCCTACTATTTCCAAAATGTTTTTAAAATTTCACAGACTCTACGTGTTCCCAGCCATCTGCTATTTTACATAAACATAAACACACCTATTGATGGGACTCTGTGGGACTTCAAAATCAACTATTTGGAAGTATAAAAATTGGTATTTTATTTTCTACGATACTGCTTTAATTCATTCTCTAGCTTTTGGTTTTCAACTACTTTTTATTTCCCTTAGGATGAACAGTAGGCTCACTGGGTTGTAGACATTTGTGGGTTTTCTTTTTTCTTTTCGTTTTTTTTTTTTTTTTTGAGAGGTTTTTGCTTTAAGGGCGTGTGCGCTCGCCAGACAGAGAGAGACATAGAGACAGAAAGCGAGAAATTACCCCCCAGGGGGTTGGTCATGGCACAATCCCTTCTCCTCCATTCTCCTCTTGGGATCTTGGGCACACACGCACACACGCCTGGTGTGAATTTTAAGCCACCAGGTCTGAGACACGAACTGCGGTCGACTACGTGGGAGTCCAGCGACATAGCCATTATGCTAACTGCTGGTCCCTGACATTTGTGTTTTTGTATGTGACAGAAAAATTAAAATGTTTATCTGCTAAAGACATATTTGTTCCATTATGTTCTGACCCAACAAAGAGGAGATAGTGTCATACACAGCTGTTATCTACAGAAATGCTTAGAATATACGATGAAAAAAATGTAGTGTGCCCTTCTCTGGCAAGAGACAGCTACGAGGAAAAGAGAGATAAGTGAAAAAGGTTCCAGGCTGTGTTTGCCAGATATACATACTCACAAATAGAGCCAATATCCCTCCCCTGTCGTTGTAAACTGGTGGCTAAGATGAGTAACAAGGAGTCCTGCATCAAAAGTAATTTTTCTTCTAGTCTATTCTGGTGATAGTTTGTTATTAGGAGAATTGCTGGGCTCGACTGTTCTGAAAGAAGATATTTAGTACAATTGTGGATGAGTCAAACTGGCTACAGCATGGAATTAAGATGCAAAGAGGGAAGGCTTTCTATTTGTTTCAGAGAAAACTAAGGAAGTAAACCGCCAGAGTAAGAATAGCAAAATAAAAAGAAAATGAAGGTCTGTATGAACCTGAAAGTTCTCCCAAATGAGGATAGTGTTTATAAAGTAGTGAAGCTTGGTAGGAACAATGTATGTGTTGAAATTTCTTTAAATCCTATTGAATTCTGGGTTCTTGTTTACAGAAAGCAGACTTGTGCAGTGTAAAATAAACTTGAGAAAATTTCCCTAGAGGTTGACTGTAGAATAAAGTATATATGTTTTTTTTTTTTTTTCAATTATTCTCCAGTTCTTGAAACTTAATCCTGGATTCTTATTTAGTTTAAGAATAGAGAGCCCTAAGAATTGTTATCTAAGTATCTCTGGGGATTATAGAAAGTGAAAATGGTAAAGCACATTTTTAAGTAATGCAACTTAAGATGTGATAAACACCACAAACTAATAGATTTCTAATGGGGAAAAAACTTCTCATTTACTCATAGGAGTAGCAGTATAATTAAGGTTGGAATAGTGATTTTCAAGATTTTGTTTTTATGAGGTTTTTTTTTTTTTCCTTTCTTCATTCATTATATATGTGAGATTTAAAAGGATAGGTTTTGTTGCTACCTTGGGCACTGGAGCCCAGGGGCCTTCTGAGATGAGGCCCACATTGTGTGTGCATTAAAGCCAATTGCTGAATCCAGACTAGTTTCATCCATACCCCTTCATTTTCTATCATCCTCCATTCATGCAGAGTTTAGGGCTGATATTTTATCTCTTTAGGCTTAATGACTTAGCCCCGTTTCAAGAAGAATACCACCCACCATTCAGGGTGTCAGGAAACTCCTGTCTCTCCCGTTGCAGGCACCATGTTGGCTCCCTTCGAGAGGACTAACTGGCATCAGTCCTGCATTTGCAGTAACTGGTGGCTTGCTTAGACTGAAAGACTACTGTCACTACTGAAGCTAAATTACCCATGCCTTGGGGACAGTGTTGAATGGATAAAGGACACTAGTTTAGCAAGTAACATTAATGCCTTTGTAACAAGCCTTATATTTTAACAACTGTATGCACAGTTTTGGGCATTTTGTGATTTGGTTTTTTACTACCACAATGTGGTGGTGGAGTTGTCCTCATTTGCAGTGAAGAAACTAGTCAGGGTGAGAGATAGGAACAGCCCCAGAGCCCTGAAGCCTAGTTTCCATAGTTCATTATCTACCTGGTTGCTCCTTTGTTGCTCCAAGAACTAGTCATTCATATTGAGGGTCTCTACTCCCCATCTCTGTGGCTGCGTTCAAGTTTTGTTCTCCTACTTTCCCAGAAATCTTTTTTCCTCCTCTTCTCCACCCATGAAACCCTACTCTCTTTCTAAAGTCCATTTATAATTTGCTCCCTTTTGAAGGGGTCAGAGGGCAGTTCAGTGGTAAAAAGCAATGATTGGTGAGGCTGACCTATGTGGGAAGGTTCTGAGTTTGCGTCTGAAGACTTCCCTGAGTATGCCAGGCATGCATGCACCCTGATCAGAGGCTGGCTGAAACTGGGGGTGAATTTTGGATTCAAGATCCTGTTTGAGGTGCTTTCTCTCTTCCTGTCCCTCTTGGTTATAGAAGAAATAAAAAACTTCAAATTTCTTCTTTTTCTTTTTATAAAAATATTTATTTTAATTTATGATTTACATATAATCATTACACTTCTTTGTAGGTTATAGAATGGTTTTTAGAAGCATGTATATGATGTGTAATAAACAAATAGAGGGAGTAAACATATTCACCACTTTTGACATTTACCATTATGTTGCAAACATTCGAAACTCACTCCAATGGTTAATCTGCTAGTATGTACTGAATTGTCTATGACATTATTTACTGGGAGGCACAGTTTTAAAGAAAAACATATTGATTAAAAATCAAGCAACAAAGAATCCCATAAATTAAGAAAGATAATCTTAAAGTAGAATTTGTAATTTCTATGTAGAAGACTGTGGGAGATAAGTTTATTATCTGAAAAATCTGTGGCTATCAATCATTAGTTCAGTTAGAGATAGGCAAAATTGTCCATAACAATAGCTCATTGGAAAGAGGTCAGGAAAGAATACTTTTCCTCACACACTGAGTCTTTGTAAGACTGTAGTATTGCAGTGTGCATAAAGAAGTCCTTGAAAAAGGAAAAATAAAATTGGAAAGAGATGCTTATCGCTAAAGACATAGTATAAAATAGGAAAAAAATAGTCAAATTTCCTCTTTTACTAATATTTACTCTGATTTCTTTCTCTTCTAGGTAAAATAATTGTCTTTCCAGCTCATAGTATTTAGTATTTGTGACACTGTTCATATTTTTAATTACTTTTTCACGTATTAATGGTTTTTGTTTGTTTTGTTTCACTATTATTACAGTTTTTTTCCCCAAAATAAATTATAAATCTCTGAAGGACAATGTATGTCCTTTCTGAGTACTGAACTGTCCAGCTCAACGCTGTCTATATCGAGGTCAACAAATGGGTGATTGCTTTTAAGTTATTTGCATGTTTTCTCTATTCAAGGGAGATAACATCTTTGAATTCTTCATTCTGCCAGCACAAGAGGTTGCTTAATATTTACTCTCTGAATTAGATTAAATATGTCTTTTCCAGTTATTTAATATTAGTTTCATGATATTTAGATGCCATTTAGAGTCTTCATATAAACCAACTATTATTCATTACTTTATGGATATTTTTATCTAGAATAAAAAGATATATAAAATATGACTTTGATATATTGGTATAATAATAAAAATTTGCAGGCCAGCCAGGTAGCAGGGGTGGTTAAGGTAGCTAGTTCTACATGGCTGAGTATGTGGTTTGAGTCCTGGATCTAGCAGCTTATAAAATACGCTGGGTATGTGTGCATTTGTACCCTAGACCCCAAGACGAGAATGGAGGAGAAGGGATTATTGTGTAGCCATCTCTCCGGGGAATATTTTTTTCTCACTTTCCCTCTCTCTCTTTTTCTCTGCCTTTCTCTGGCAAGCACTTAGCAAAACTAAAGCTAAAATAAAATAAAATAAATGAATAAAAATCACTATCCAGCTAATTAAGTATTAGTTTTTCTTCTCACATCGGTGAGTCACATTCTGTCTGCTTTCAAAAATACTTCTTGCCCAGGTACACAAGTTATATTGTTATAATCTCATTTTGATTAAGATCTAGAAAATAAAAATATAATGTATTCATTTGTATCATAACTTAAAAAATAATCTTCCTGCTGCTTCAGCCATGATATGTTGCTGAATCAGAGAAAATGGAGTCCAAAAAGACCCATTAGCACATAGTCTTATCTCCTTTGTCACCCAAAGAACATTCGTTGTAATAGTTCTCTAATGTGATGAGGAAATGAGTCAGCACTCTCACACAGAGGGAGATGTCCCAAGTCTACTTTTCTTGTTGATTTACTGTCAGCTTCTATTTGAATTAGACTTGGGGCTGAATATAAAATAGAACCTGATTCATCCCTCTAATGATCATTTCTAGGATCTCTGGCAGGCTGTTCACTGCTCAGGGCAAGAGAAGACAGATGAAGCAGAAAAATGCCAGAAAGGCCCCCTTCACACACACACACGCGTGCATACACACACACACACACACACTCTAAAAGTCTGAATATGCCAGGGATCTTATGAACTACTTTAGGAGGTGAAAAGTGCAGAACTGCTTGCAGGGGCAGAAAGAGAATATTTGCAAAGGCAATTCCTTTCTAAGGTCCTGGGCTGTTGAATGTACTTTTTGCTGCCTATTTTCTCATTGTTCTTCTGAATGGTGCAAAGTAATCAAGCAAAGTCAAACCAACCATCTCAGATGATGTTTTCCCTAAAGTGGTCAGAGCAATATATCATTCTCACAGACTGTTCTAGACCTTGCCATTCTCCTTCACCAGATAAAAATCTATTAACTGCTAATATGATTAAACAAAAAAAGCACCTGATATAACTCTACCTTATTTCTAAGGCTAATTATTTTTATTTCTTTTTTTAAGGAACAATTTTTACTATAGGGCATATGTGCTTTCTAGAGAGTAAGAAAGACACAGAGAGAAGTAACAAATCACCCCCAAGGGGGTGGGATACTGCAATCACCTCTCCTCCATTCTCCTTTCAAGACTTTGGTCATACATGCACACATACCCAGTGTGAGTTTCAAGTCACCAAGTCTGGGACTTGAACCACAGTCAACCATGTGACAGTCTGGTGCCTTAACCACTATGCCAATGCTAATTTTTTTTTATAGACAGAAATTTTATTAAGCCACAAAAATTAAATCTCAATATCTCAGAAATTAGCATTTTTAGACTCACATTTATAGCTACGAAAATGGTTTTAAGGTGTGTGGGTGTGAATATGTGTATTTTTGTATATATTTATTTATTTATTTTATATTACACTTAATCACATATATCTTTACAGTGTATAACATTTATTTTTCCAGCATGATTACCATACATATCAGTTAAAACAAAGACATTACTATTCACATCATCGGCAACAAATAGCTTTCATTTTTTTGTCAATTAAACATATATTTTTCTTTTTCTTCCCTTTTTTTCCCTGTTCACCCCTCCCTCCTTTCATTTCCCACCCCCATATTTTCCTTATCCTTACTATCTCTAGTATATACTATTGCCCTCCCTGCTATTATATCTTCTAAACTTTCAGTTTCTGCCATAGAGCACAGATAATCAATACATACTGAGCAGGGACATACAAAGTCTGTCTTTCAGTATGACTTGCTTTGCTTATCATTAAGACTTCTGTATTCATTCATTTTGTATGAAATGCCAGGGTTTCATTGTTTTTTATAGATGAGTAATGTTCCATAGAGTACATATGCCACATTTAATTCCAATCATCTATTTTTAGACACGGGTTGATTGCATATCCTAGCGATTATAAATAATGCTGCAATAAACATGGGTGTGCAAATGTTTTTCCAACTGAGGGTTTTGGATTCTTTGGGTAACTATCTAAAATGGAGTTACTGGGTGGTATGGTAGTTCTATTTCTGGGTTCTAAGGAATTTCTATATGGTTCTCCAAAGTGGTTGTACTAATTTACATCCCACCAACAGTGTCAGTGCTAAGTCTCAAATGTGATAGGATTTACCCCTGAATTGCTCCCTCTCTCTTTCTGACCTTCAGAACTATCGCTATCCATAACACTAAGTGCTATGAAGAAAAAAGACTTCAATGGCCCGTATGGAGACTCAAGTAGAGAGAAGCTGAAGCTTCATATAAAAGACATCAACTACAAGACATGACTGAATGAGCCTCCAAAGCTATTTTCATTCTCAGCCTTATAATCTTCCAGTTGATCCCCCAGATAATGGAAGACAGAGGAAAAATCTTCTCTATTGAGCTCTATCTAAATTCTATCACCAGAATGATAGTATAATAAATAGTTGTGTTGCTACTTTATATTTTGGAATAATTTATGCAGCCAAGTCAGTTGAACTGATGTTGGTACTTGGAAGTGTACTAGTGGGGTAACAAAAGCTAAAATAAGTGGTATTGAGAGCATAGGATGGAAGAAGCTGAAATTACAATGAAGAAAATGTTTAAATCTAAAGCACTTCTGCTGCAGTACAAATGTATGTGCCTCAATATCAATATAGTCATTTCTACTCCCCAGGGGGATGCTAGGAGCAGGTGGGGGTGATTAGGTTATGAGGGTTCACGCCTCATAGTGGAATTAGTACCCTTATGAATGAGGCCTAAGAAAGACCTCTTATCTTATCTATGACCTAGGGAATGGTCCTTCATTTGACAGTGAATCCACAGATGCCTTGATCTTGACTGCCTCAAGTTTCTCGCTTTCAGAACTGCGAGAATTATATTTCTGTTGTTTATAAGCTATCCAGTTTGAGTTTTTTTTTATAACAGCCCAAACAGACTAAAACAGCCTGAAAATAATAGTTAGAAGTCATATGACTTTCAAGAAGAATTTCAGAGAAATCTTAAAGGTGACTATGGAAAATATTATTGCAAGATAGAAGGGACAGGTTCTTGCTCTAAGGTGCAAGAAAAGATATTTGTTTGTGTAACAACAAAACAAACAAACAAACAAACAGAAATCATACCTAGTGAACTCATTAATCTAGTGAAGGATATTTTTAGAAGAATGTAGAAAGTGTTTTCTGGCTTTTTCTCAATGGCTCTGATAAAATGGGGCAGAGGTGAGCTAAAAAAAGAATTAATCCATTTTTAACACAATTTTATAGGACACATGAAGAAGTCAGAACCTACTGGTTTTCAAAATAAATCCTTACCATTCTCTATGTCTTCAAATGTCTCAAATTAAGAAAGGACTTCATGAAAAAGGTAAAATCTGGCATGTGACTCTAAAATCTTTGTTTAGACTTAAAACGGATATAAGACAGTTTATGTGAGAGCTGTTCTGTCAGACACAGGCCCTCTAAAAATCTTCAAGGCTTGCCTCATAGACCCTCTCCAAGAATCACAAGGGCAAAGTCCCCCGCCAGTTTTATAGGAGGCCCAAGCTCAGAAAGAGTTTTATGTAATAATAATAATAAAAAAATGTGTCCTATGGTGATTCATAAGAAACTGTAGATGTTTTTTAGAATAATTTTGTCACCTTGGATTGAAAGGGACAGAAATGAAATGGAAAAAAGGGCCTTATGGCCATAACTTCAGTATTTAGTAAATGGCTAGGGAACTAGGCAGTTACAAACACTTGCCATTACTTGTGGAAAGGAAAGATGAGTCAAAAGTCACAACCAAAAGCCCAGAAGGAAGAGAAAACAAACACCATAGTAAGACTGAGGCCTAAATAAGGAATTGGCCCTGTGGGTATGACTGGATTTCAAATTTGCTTTGAACCATACTACTGTGTGTATCCCAATTTCTTTTTAGTAAACAGAAGCTTCTATACCCATTGGCTATCCAGTGTAGGTTGTTATCCTGGGGAGCTATAGCCACATGGCCCACAACAGATGTCATCACTGAAGACTGGCCATATGAGTGTCAAATAACTGGTTTCTTTAGACACAGGTTGTCAGAATGGAGCAACCACACTTGATGATCTGTGACCAAAATGATTTGCCTGCACCTGGACCTGATCTAAATCACCAAATCTGGAATGTCCAGCCTCAGTGAGATGTTGAAACAGGGTGACAAATTGTGGTTCGGGAAGGGGCAGTGAATATATTTTGCCTGTTGGAGGGATGAGGATTGTTGAAGACAGTGGGAAATTATGTTTGCTAAAATGCCCACAGCAGTATTTCACAGCCACATTCTCTTGAACTTTGCCACTCTCCATCAGAGGGTAGAATCGATGTTTGCTCTGGTTTCAATTAATATCACATAGAAGAAATGATGTGTGATTTCAGAAACTAGGTCTCCAAAGATGGTATAATTACCTGGAGCTTCCTTTCTCTTTGCACATTTGCCCTTGGGCTCCATCCTCCACATTCATTTAGAGAAACCACGTACTGAATGATTAAGGCTACTAAACTTCAGCCAGTATAAACCTTTAAACACATGAGGGAATGACCCTGGAGATCATCCTAGGCTCAGGCTTTGCATCTTCCATCTGAGACCCCAGATACAGTGGGGTAGAGAGAAGCTGTTTCTGCTGTACCCTGTCCAAATAACTGGTCCACAGAATCCCTCAGGTTAGTGAAGGAGTTTCTCATTAAACTGTGTCTACAGCACCAAGGTACCTACCGATAATAGCACATTCACCTCTGCAAGGCAGAAAGGGCTCAGATTTCAATTTTCCTTGTGGTCTGCAGTCCCTGTGGGTCATTGCAACCTGAGACAGATTTCTAAGGAGTCATTTTTATCCTCCCAAGAATCTAGAATACAGAAGTGTGATCTGTGCTCAAATTTAGGGATTTGTTTTTTTAAAAAAATAAGACCAGATTGTGAGCCCAGGTATTATCCGTTCTTAGCACAAGAGTTTTTCTTTGAAAGAGGATCTGACAAATATTTATTATTCTAAGACTGAAACTAAGAAGTTAAAAATTTCTGCTAAAGATGTTGAATCAACTGCATGAGATTCCTGTCTCCTGAAACCACCCTGTACCTATTCATTCTCTGGTGAAATTTGCCAGACTGTACACACAGAGCTTGCGATTAGCCACTCAGTTCAGGAACAAAAATTCTTGGGGGATGGAGGGACAGGTGAATCCATTTTTAGAGAAAACCCCTAACCTTTGTATTTGTTGCCACAGACTTTTATTTATTAATATGCATTGATAGTCAAGGATTATGAGACATAAGAAAAGCAAGAAGACCCAAAAGAAAGTCAGGAAAAACAAGTAACTAACACTTCAGGAAATGACAATTAATGCAAAAGAAGAGAAACATAAAAATATCAGGAGAAAGAAAAGTAGAATAACCAATCATAAGTATTTCAGAAAGAGAGTGGGAAAAATAAATAAGAAGTATTAGAGGGCCAGCCAGTGGCAAAGCGGTTAAGGCCACTGGATTCCATATTTCTGACTTCCTGGTTCAAGCCTCAGACTCATTCACTTGAAAAACATGCTAGGTGCATGTGCACCCAAAATCCCAAAAGGAGGAGTGGAAAAGGAAAAGAGGTATGTGTGACCATACCCCATGGGGGATGGTTTCTTGCCTTTTCTCTGTCTCTCTCCTCTATCTTAAAAAAGATAATTATAAATAATCAAATAAAATTTCTCAGAGTGAGTTCTTAAGAATAAAAGTCAGAAAATGTTTAAAATATTCACACTGAGAAGTACTGCCGTTAAATTTTTTTATCTAGTACAAAAACGAAGGTCCCATGGCAGGAGTCGGTACTATTAAAAGGGGTTTAGGGCTAGTAGATGGTGAAGTTATTAAAAGGGGTTTAGGGCTAGTAGATGGTGTAGTGCTTACATCACTGGACTTCCACATAGTCGACCATGGTTCGAGTCTCCATCCAGCAGTTTGAAACTCATACCAGCCATGTGTACATGTGTGCTGAGATCCCAAGAGGAGAATGGAGGAGAAGAAACTGTGGTATGGCCACTCTCAACCCAGGAGTGAGTTCTCATTTTCTGTCTCTGTCTCTTTGTCTCTGTCCAGTGAGCATATGTACACCTTCTAGCATATATTTTTCTAAAAAGGGGGGGGGGGGAGGGAGAAGGGGCTTGGGTACCATTAAAAGAATAAAACTTCAATTGGTATAAAAATACTTTACAGAAGCATTGGGTATTAGGTGACAAGTGAATAATGACTTTAACACTAAAAGGCTCTACCTAGTAAAATTCCCATGTGACCAAAACAAAAGGAAAATACAAATAAATAGATATAGGACTAGTCCACAGTGCAGGGGTTAAGGAAGCTGGTTCTCACATGGCCCAACTCAGAAAGAATCATGGATGGCTTGGCAGCTAAAAAATAAAAAGAATGAAAACATTAAGGAAAAACAAAACAAAACAAAACAAAACAAAAAACAACTATGCCAGGCACATGTATGAATGTATTCCAAATCCTAATAAGAATAAAAAGAATTGCAACATGTTCACACCCAACTGGGGGCTGTTTTCTCTTTCTCTCTCTGGTGAGTGCATGTGGCAATACAAAAAATGGATGTAGATATAAAAATTAGCATGCAATTTCTCCAAAAACCTTCCCTGAACAATCTCTAAAAGAAAAAAAAAGAAAGATAGAATATTTTACTAGCTATTAAAATACTCTGGAAAGGTTGATGCCATGGCATTGCAGAAAAAGTGGAAACCAAAAATTCTACCTCAGGGAAATAAGGAGAAGAAATTATGTAAAAGGGTTTTCAAAAGGTCATGAAAATATATATCACTGAAAAACTATGCATGGATTGCAAAATTTTCCAAACTTTTTGGAATATGCTTAAATGTGAGACCACCAGCTTGAATTACAGTAAGAAACCAAAGGATTCTAAGGATGTCTTTAAAAAGTTAGAAGAAGGGACCAGCAGTTGGTGTAACAGCTATGTCGCTGGACTCCCATGTTGTCGACAACAGTTTGAGTCCCTGATCTGGCAGCTTATACTCACACCGGGCGCGTGTGCGTGCATGCTTGCCCAAGATCCCGAGAGGAGAATGGAGGAGAAGGGATTGTGGTGTGGCCATTCCCTGGGGGGTGATTTCTCACTTTCTGTCTCTCTGTCTTTCTGGCCAGTGTACGTGCCCTATAGCAAAAACCTCTCCAAAAAAAATAAAAAAAGTTAGAAGATATCACTTGTCACATAGCATTTATAGGAACTGAATGACAGTAAGAAAATAGATGCATATTTGTTGATTATTTTAAAAACTGTAAATACTCCATAGGGGAGAAATATTGAATTAAAAAACTTCAGTTCTAGTGTGAAGGAAAGAAATAAAAAACAGGTAGAATAATTTTAATCACTTGATAAAATGTAAAAATAGCACTAGTTTAGGATGCAGTATAGAAAATATTTTCAATTAAAAGTCACAGATTTAGAAACACAGAAAATATATTTTTATCTTTAATTCCAGTCTTTCTAACTGCATATACAATTATTTTCATTCTTTAATGAAAATGGTTATACAATTATATACAATTATTATCTTATATCATGAAATATTTCACCTTTTTTTTTTTTTTTTGCTTTTACCTTTTAGTAGCATCATAAAATGAGGTCAGAAAATTTTCTTTTATATATAGAGCCAAACTGTCATGTGATTATATTTAAGTTTTAAAAGTAATGATATAGTTGATTAAATAAGAAGATAAAGGAATGATTTAGAGGCAAAGTATGGCAGCTTATTTCTTCATCTTTATATTATAAGTAATTTGATATTTTAAATGATTAATAAAGAAATATAATTTTTAAAGAATTATTTATTTAATTTTATTATTATTTTTTTAATTTGCTATACGGACTGCATGTTCATCACAGAGTGACAGAGAGAGATAGAGAAGGGAAGAATGTAAGAAAGCAAGTCAGCAGGACTGAGACTTGAACCATGGTCAACCATGTGGGAGTCCAGAGCCCCAACCAAGCCACTTGGTGGCCTCCAAGAAATACAGTTTTAATTTATTATTTAAATGTAAGAGGACAATCAGTAGAAGAAGCTAAACATAACAAAAATTTCAATGATGACAAAAGGCCAAAAAATTTTTACATGTAGTACAATTTTTCCTTCTATATAATATCATAAGTAGACCTGCTTTTTTATTTTTTGAGAGAGATTTTTGCTATAGGTTTGCTCCACTCACTGGAGAGACAGAGAGACAGAAAGGGAAAAATCCGGAGAGGAGGATAAAGAAAGAATTGTGGCATGGCCATACCCCCGGGGGAGTGATTTCTCATGTTTTCCCTCTGTGTCTCTTTGTAGCAAGCACATGTGCCTTATGGCAAAAATCTAAAAATAAATAAATAAAAACAAAAATAAATATTAAATATTTCTTTATTACCCCAACCATCATAATTTTAATAAAGCATAAAACATCAAATATATCATGCAGTCTTGAAGTTTATTGCTTTCTACATGGAAGAGCTATGTTATGATCACTTTGATAAAAATTTTGCTTATGTAATCTGCATTGAAGAAACTGGGATGAAATGACTGCTGCCCAAAGGATAAGCAAATTATATATGTACACTATCTTGCGAATTATGAGGAAAGGTATTATTAACTTTGTTTTTATCTAAGTATAATCATTATGTCATTCTCATCATGCAGATGAGAAAAAATGATAATTAGGATAGTTTTAACTTGCCTAAAGTCAAGTGCTTAAATTCAATTTTGAACTCAGTCTTCAGCTACCAAGAGGTAGAAATCTCAGATAAACACCCTAGGTGCTTTTAAGTCATCATTCTGTGTATTTTTCATTAGAAGAAAAGATATTTGTGATATTAATAAAAAATTAAAATCATATTTCAATAGAAGATGCAAAACAAGGTGCATCTCCCACATTAGGTTAACATAGGAATATATGAGTGTGATTACTAAGCACGTATATGGTAAGTTCATCAGTAGCTTCATATTGTCTACTTAATTACACTATTAGAGACCTACATTTATAATTTTATTAGTTAAAGAGTATATTAAAGATTTTGAAAAAGCATTACTATGCTACATAAATATCATGACTTAGGTCAAATCAGCAGTAAGTCACGAAAACCACCACCTCTGAAATCATTATTTGCAATGTAGGGACAGTAACCATAAAGCTGATCATAAACAAAGTGGAAATGGAAGAAAATTAGATTTTTATATATGACTGAAAAAATAAGGAACTCACATTTTTCTTCCCAGTAATTTTGAAAGGTTATGTAAAGGATACACTAAAGCTAAAAATTACTTTGCTCATATAAGGAGATTTTTAATTGCCCTTCAACTGAAATTCAAATGAAATACAGAAATAAGCATATACTTTTCCTTCCCAAATACATCATCTTAAAGTCCTCTATTTAGTGATCTCAATTTCTTAAGAAGTTAGTAAAAGCAAATTCACAGGATAAACTCGTTGCATTTATTTGGTAAAATTCTCTATCACTGAGCTCTAGCTGAACGCCCTCCACCCTCCATGCCTATCACCAAGTCTCTCCTGGCCGTAAACGGTTATTGGACTATTTGGTTATGGGCAGACACACCTGAGATTGTCTCTCAGCTTATAGCACCAAGGAATTAGAAGGGATCTTCTCAATGAGTAGAAAGCTTAAGGCTTACCTTTCACTTTATCACTGCTAGTAACATTGCCAGAATCATAAGCCAGAGATTTTATATATTTTATTGATAATCATTACTGTGATTCTAACAGTTAGGATTTTCTTCATTTTGTATCTAATGCAAAGAAGGCTTGAACTGATTTTTAACCAGGCTCAGGACACTGAACTAGTTACAGAGAGCCAAGGATCAAACCTAAATCTATTTGACTTCAAGATTTGTATGTTTTAAAATACAGTTAATTCTTTTAATGGAATGTATCACACTTTTAAAATCCCTTTATAAATCATAGTCATAATATTTCACATGAAAGAAATTCTCTCATTGTTATGAGTTATTTTTATAAAGGTAAGTCCTCTAACTCTACATGAGATGTAACCCATTATCTTGTATCTATGAGCTTCACTCATTTCCTTTTTGTACTGAAGATAATACATGGACAATTGTGCTCTCTTCTTAGTGTGAGAGTGTGTGCATGGTGGGATATTAAGAAATAGTATGTGTATATATATATAGATATATAGAGAGATAAATACATATGTTAATATATTTCTATCTTCTAATGGAGATAGATATTTAGAAACATACATTTCTAACTTCCCTTTAAGATAAAAACAGTAAGCATTAACTTAAAGGGACACAGTCCTTCAAATACAACCTCAATTCTTTTAATACTAAAATGTGGAACAAACACAAATAGGTTGAGGATCATTGTTTGGTCTCTATGTTTTAATGACTCCATACACAATTCTCCCTTTGCAATTTCCTAATTTAAAAGCCCAGCTTGTGAGCTGGTAGTTAAGGCAGCGAGATCACACATGATAGAGTGTTTTGAGTCCTGAATCTGGCAGCTTCAAAAACACACATCAGGTGTATGTGTGTGCATACTCAAAATCTTGGAAGGAGTGAGAAATAGTGAAAAGACAGCAACGTGAACATTCCCCATGGTAATGATCCCTGCCACTCTGTCTCTATCTCTCTCTCTGGCGAGTACACACACCTTCTGACATTATTTTTTTCTTTATGAATGATTTTATTTAACTTTATTTTTTTATTTTAATTTGCTTACATTTTTTTAAGTTTCCAGAATACATATCCCTCGTCTATGTCTGTGCCTACAGTCCTAAGTTGCTCCCCTGTGCGCTTTTGTATCTCTGTGTAGCACCAAACAGTCCTCCTAAAATTTTGCTTTCTTCATACACTTTCAGGTTATCTTTCTTTTCAAAAACTTGAAATGAGTCCTCATTCTCTACAAGAAAATATCCAGGCACTGTAGGACATTAAGGAACGTCCTGTTCTTACCCATCCTATGTTTTTAGCAGAGCAGTTGACCTCCCAGGTTATGAAACCCTTGCTGCAGCCATCTTTGCACACTTGAGCATAACTATTCTTAGTGATACTGTTCCTCTGTTATACTTCCTGACTTTCTCCTTTCTTCACTCAAACTGAACCCCTTCAAGTTCCAGTTTTCAATTACTCTCCATTTCAGCCTGCAGCGCTTCTCCTTACTTGGACCTCCTTTAGAATTCACTTTCTCTGCCATTCCATACTTTCTCAAGTTCTGAAATTCTGCATTCTTTGTTATTTCTTTCTATTATTAATGTTTTAAGGACAGTATCTAAGTGCTCATCATCACAAGTGTGGTTTCTAGCTCTCTGTTACTTTATTTAACACAGTTGCCGATACAAAACAGTTGATGAAACAGTAGGACATTTCATTTGTTTATTCATTCATTTAGTGCCAGGAGAAACAAGTTTTTTCTTGTGGAAAAAGAAGAAATTTAGCTCAAACACAAAGCAATATAAAGGAAAGAAATGTCTGATGACATCAATGAAATTATCGTGGATATAAGAGATCAAAAATAAATAAATGAGCTCAGAGGAGAAGTCAGGATATCACAGTCTGAAGACACAGTCTGTCTGTAAATGACAAGGGACTGTTATTTTTGTTTGTTCTGGGAAGCTAACTAGTTAGCAAGAGGATAAAAGTGCTAACACCTTTCCTATGTATGTCAATGACATTCATCAGAATTTGTGCTTCAATGGGGGTAGCTCAATTTTTTTTTCATTAACTGCAAAATTACTCTAAGGGTTTACTACCTGTGAAATAAATAAAATCTATAAAGTCCTGCGGTGATTGGACTTTCCGAGAAAAGAGTTTAATGATGGTGAAAGTAACAGAATATAAGGATTAAGTGTCAGAAATCTCTATTGGCCCTCATTATCATTTCTACCTATTGCAAACTTCAGCAGCTTATTCTGCTTCTATTTTAAATTGGAGAAAATATCAAAATATCAAACATTAGATAATTATATGTCAAACGAAAGTCTGTCTGTGTGAAGATTAATAGCAAAGATCAACCACAGGTTTAGTTTTCTTTATTATTCCCTTTAAAAATAAAACTTTTGGCAACAATAAAACTGACTTATTTTGAATTTCTCATTTTTCTCTTCAATCCTGCCCACCTTCTATTGGAGCTAGACAATGGAGTTGGTTGAGCTAAACATTCTAAATGACAATGAAATCATCTTGTCTTATAAATATGATGATCTCCCAAATCATGATTTATAGAAAGAAAACAAATGGTAGACTTTAAAATTCTTCATTTTAAGATATAAAATGTGAAAAAAAATGCTTCCTAAGTAAAGTAAAAACAAAATCACCAGTAATCACTCAGACTCAAAGGTTAATTATTTAACATTTTAGTTCCTTTTCTTACAGTTTCTATAGAATGAATTTATATGTTGAATTGAGTAATTCCTGTCATCATCAGAAAATATCATTTTACTTTTTGTCATCCCTGTTACATTTTATTTAGTACTGAAGATTTTTCTTTTTCTTTTTTTTTTGAGAGAGATTTTTGCTATAGGGCGTGTGCGCTCACCAGAAAGACAGAGAGAGACAGAGAGATAGAAAGTGAGAAATCACCCCCCAGGGGGGATGGCCATGCTGCAATCCCTTCTCCTCCATTCTCCTCCCGGGATCTTGGGCACGCACACACACGTGTCCGGCGTGAGTTCAAGTCATTGCGTCTGGGACGTGAACCGCAGTCAACTACATGGGAGTCCAGTGACATAGCCATTACACTAGCTGCTGGTCCCAACACTGAAGATTTTTCTTAGTCACTGGCTAGAATACGTATCATCAGGGCTACTGCGTTTTGCTCATTTCATAATAGCACATAATCCATTCAATTGGCAAACACAACCCTTTTTCAAAATTTGAATACCTCATCCAATATATTTATAAAAGAAAAATCTGAACTTGATTTGCCACTAATTATTCTCCTTACTCCTAGTTTAGTTCTGCTTCAGGTTGAAATCCCACAGTGGGTATAAAGGGAAGAAAGTTTTTCTTTCTCCTCCCCAATAACTGTCTGATCTTAAGCCTCTCTGGCACTAGAACTTAAAGAACGGGGGGGAAAAGAATAAATATGTCCTACCTGAAATGGTGTTGATGGAAGCAAGCTTTATACTCTCCGTAGTCCAGTGGATCTATTGAGATTGAGCCGGCCTTCCTGTGGTTTCCTTGACTTGAGTGAATACACTTCTTTCTCTGGTAGTCACTTGGGAACCTTTCTCAGAACCAGGGATTCACCTGTATTTCTTGTTGTTAGTGTCTTCACTATTCTAGACATACAGAGATTATTTCACACTGACATCCCCCCTCTGGCTGGCATTTGGTTAATGAGAACTTGCATGCAGTTATATCCCATGTCTAGAGAAGATCTGGTTATGGAGATCAATCTCAGTACAACAGTGCTATATTTTAACACTGTCCCCAAAGAAGTTGGGAGCCTTTATTTTCTGGTTTTAACTTCTGAGTATGGCTTTAGCATAGTTTCTAGAAAGTGGAAGAATGAGGACATTATTTGCGGTCTAAATTTATATTTTCTCTCCAATTATATATTGAGAATATAATTTTTCTTTTATTTTTCTATATTGTAACTTTTTATCTTTACATTTGTTAAGAGTGCTCTCTGTAATCACTTTAATTTTAAAAGCAAATCAAGCTGTTTTTGATTTTGTGATTATTTCTGCGTAGAATGTGATTGACATGCAGATAACAGAAAAAACTCCCCAAAACTCATGGAATCATAAACTTGTAAAATGAATTTATATTGGTGCAAAAATTACAATCTATGCATAGGCTTTTAATAATATGTATTTCCACAAACTTTCTGAAGACTCCTTATATTTTTAAATGTATTCGTTCTTTCCCTGAGTGACATTCAATTCTCTTTGTTATCCTTCAAATATCTGGCTTCTTTAATATCTTTCCCATCTGACCTTAGAAACTAAACTTCGAAGTCACTTGATGTCCACTTGAGATCTGCTTTCTATCACTGAAGGGGAAATCTGCTTCATTCCTAAGAATTCAGCTATCCATAAATGGAAATCACCTATTAATAACTATATCTCAATTACAGAGCTTTTCCTTGACTTCTAAACATGTTAATATTGTTTATCTGCACCTTATAATAAAAAACTTGTTTTTTTCATTAATGTATTTAAATCTAAGAATGAAGAAATGCATTTACTTTTCATATTTAGTGTCCTTTCTTTCAATTGTCTAAATTTAAATAGTGATATCCTCTCTTCAACAAATTACTTGTCCTCCAGTGTTTGCAACCTTAGCAAATAGTTCAACAAATACCTTGCTTCTAGTGTACATGAAATTCATATTTGACATTTTGCTCACTCTTGCCCCATAGATTCAGTTAATAACCAACCATTAATTTCTTTGTCTAAATATATCCTGAGTCCCTTAATTTCTCTGCATTTCCTTTGTTCCTACTGCTATTACTTCTCTCATTTATTGCATCACCTCTTATTAGCCTAGATTAGCATTGTACAGTCATAGATTTCTCATTCAAGATAATTCTTTGCAATAAAATCAAAGACATCAAAAAGAATTTTAATTATTTCACTCTTCTGTCTAGCATCTCTAATTATCTTCTGTTTTCACTAGAATAAATTTTCATATTGTAAATATTTATTTCTCATGATATGTTATTGTCCAATGAAACAAATCATGTCTATCTCTTACCATCCCCTTATGAGATATAATCCACCTATGCCGGCAGGTGGTGTAGTGGTTAAGGTGCTGAACTCCCACATGGCAGATAGCAGTTTGAATCCTGGACCTGGTGACTTGTTTTCTCACTTTCCCTTTCTCTCTTTCTCTCTGGTCAAATTTAAAAAATAAATAATAATAACAAATAAAAACAAATTTTAAAAGATATGACCCAGCTCTAGTAGCTCATGTTTTTCTCTTTTGCGTTCTTTCTACTCTCAAGGCCTTTGCATACACTATTGCCTGATCTAACTCATGTTCCTCTGTATTTATGCAAACTACTCTCTCTCTCTGTCTCTTTTTCTCTCTCTCTCTGACACACATACACCCACACAGTCTTCAGCTAATTAATGTCTCACACTTTGTATAATTTTCTGAATCTTTTTTTTTTTGAGAGGTTTTTGCTTTAAGGGCGCGTGCGCTCGCCAGACAGAGAGAGAGAGACATAGAGACAGAAAGCGAGAAATCACCCCCCAGAGGGGATGGTCACGCTGCAATCCCTTCTCCTCCATTCTCCTCTCAGGATCTTGGACACGCACGCACACGCGCCCAGCGTGAGTTTTAAGCCACCGGGTCCGGGACGTGAACCGCGGTCGACTACGTGGGAGTCCAGCGACATAGCCATCACGCTAACTGCTGGTTCCCACATTTTCTGAATCTTGTACAGGTTTAATCTTATCCTATGCTACATGTGGGTCTCATTTCTACCAGTTTGTTCGATTTGTCTCTAGTGCTGATCACGTGGGTGTCGACCTTGAATATTTTATTCATCACTGTAAGTCCAAAGTTTAGAACAACACTTAACACAGAGTAGGTACTCACATATGCACTGAACAAACCAGAGCTTTTGCAGTAGGCCAATAGCTTGAATGGATAGAACAGATAAGAAGTTGAAAAAAAAAAAAAACAGTCTGTAGGCTATTACAAAGATATATTGAAAAGCTTCTACTAGAGAGATTGTTTTAGGAACTTTTAAATTATTTATATTATTTTTAAAGTTTATTTATGTATTTCTCCCATGTGAGAGAGTGAGGGAGAGAAGGAACAGAGTCATTGCCAACAGGGTCTTCATGCCACCGTCTATCTGCATCATGGGCACATGCACATACACCAATGTGTACAGGAAGACCTTGGGCTGTGACTATCCCATGGCGCTTTAGAATTGTCACTGCTGCATTCCCAGCATTGGCCTGAATGAAGTCTCTTAGATACTTTGTCCCAGACAACTGGTGATGTTCTGAAGCTAAAAAATCAACTAGTACTATACATCTCTTTTTTTTTTTTAAAGAAAAATCTTCACTCTACGTCACCATATTTAATAATCTTCCTATGTTCATCTCTCACTCAATTTGTCTATTTAGAGAAATAGAGACAAGACGAAGAGGAGAAGCATGTGATAGTTGGCAGATGTGCCTTTGACTGACAGAATATAAAGCACTTAAAGGCTTATTTATTATTTATGACCTTGGTCTTTTACATGTGACTATACACACGTTTCTTTCTTTTTCTTGTTTCCTTTGGAGAGATTTTTGCCATAGGACATGTGTGCTTGCCAGAGACACAGACAGAGACAAAGAGAGAAAAATTCAGAAGTCACCCCCTAGAGGGACGGCCGTACCACAGTCCCTTCCCCCTTTATTCTCATCTTGGGATTTTGGGCATGCATGCACATGTGCCACT
Organism: Tupaia belangeri chinensis; assembly: GCF_000334495.1. Taxonomy (NCBI): domain Eukaryota; kingdom Metazoa; phylum Chordata; class Mammalia; order Scandentia; family Tupaiidae; genus Tupaia; species Tupaia belangeri. The sequence goes on from NW_006159732.1 coordinate 4,933,374, forward strand.
GGGCCCAGGACTAGAAATGTGGTCAACCATGTGAAAGTCCAGTGCCTTAACCACCATATAACCTGCTAGTCCCACATGTTTAATTTAATAACCACAACATATCACTTTGTACATAAAGTGTTATTATTAAAGAAAAGGCTGCATCAGACACACATTTATATGAACTTAACTGATGTTTATTAAATGTGCTAGGTGTTCTATTAGATTTCCTTTTACTACTTTTACTTTGAACCTGAAGTTTTCTTTTACCCCCTAGAGAATCCAGGAGACAATAAAATAAATTAAACATTGGCTTTCCTCATTATTGCTATGATTAGTTGGAGAAACAGAAGTTGCTATGCTGACATGTATGAGGCTGCGAGTTTGGAGATAGTGGTTGTCGTGATCTATCATCCTTGAGAAAGAAGAGTGAACAGCTCTACCCCAACATTTTTGTTTGTTTGTTTTTCATAGATATTTTATTTAGGCTTATAATAAAATGTTCAGCATAAAGACATCATTAAGTTGCAATACTCCTCAAGATACAAATTTAACTTCCAAGTCGTATTGGATAACTCCCCTCTAGATCACTGTCTGTCACCACTAATCATTGCAAAATTTGTAACTGTGGCCCACCCTGGTGGTACAGTCAGTAGCAAACCAAAATATAGTTCTGGAAGCCATGGGCCAACCATGGTTCAGATCCTCAGGTGGTTGAAAACAGGTGAGCACCTGGGTGGATGGGGAAAAGGGAACATAACTGAGACAACAGTCTCAACAAGGTATTTATCTCTCTCTCATTTGCATGTTCTCTATCATGAATAAAATAAACTTTAAAAAATATAATTCCTCAGATTAACAGAAGCTACTAAATTCTAGCTATTTTTATGAGCACGGTAATATGAATACAACTATAATTAAGATGAAAATAAAGCTTGCATCAAACATTTTCTGCCTTCCTCAATGAAATCCTGCTTTGCTATGTATCGATGATTTCTTCTGGTGGATAATAAGATGAATATAAGAGAATGTCGTTTTAGGACTTACATGTTTTATTCGAATATAATCCACTTACAAATATGGAAAATGGCACATAAATCATTTCTATTTTTAAGTGAACTATGTTCATGGATGAACATTGGTGACAAGCATCTGTGGTGGTGTCCTTCTCCATTTATATTTTCTTTGCATAACAATATTCTGGTTTACTTTTTTTAAAGATAATTCTATCAGCTTTATTGGCCATAAGACTTTTATAGGACTGTTGATTCTCTTGTTTTCAGTGATAGAAACAAACAGGTAAGGTAATCTATCTCTTTTTTTTTTTTTTTTAATCTGCAATAGGGCACATGTGCTTGCTGGAGAGAGAGAGAGAGAGAGAAAGAGAGAGAGAGAGGATCCCCCTAAGGGGGTGGCCCTGCAACGATCTCTTTTGTGCAGTCAGCCACTTGGGATTCAATCACCTCAACAACCACGTCACCTGCCTGGTCTCTATCTCATTTCTTTATACATAGGTTTAAACTTTATTTATTTCAGAAGTGAAAGTCTTGAAGATTTCCAGCCATTATCTCTGCATCCCAAGACTAACTATTGCTAGAATAAGGCAGAGTTGATGTAGTGGAGGGAGAAGTGAAGAAATAGAAACAAATCAGATTTTTTGCAATATCACTGAATTGCCAGATAGTGTTTTTTTCTGAAGACTTGCATCAAGGCATGCATTTACATGAGCATACCACTTGCCATTTTTGTTAGCCATTTTGAATAATGTAGCCTCTTATTTTCATGTAAAGCAATCAAACTGGTCAAAGAACCAAAGTTATGCTTTCAGTATTGACAAATGATATCTGTGGCCAAAATACAAATGTGTTATTCAGCTTAAAAAAATAGATAGTATGAACATAGGTAAATAGGATTTTTTATCAGAGTACCTCAGGTATAATACATGTAACCTTACAAACAGTGGTGTGGACACCAAGAATTTGTCAACTTAAAACTACCAAATAGAGGACATTTATGGGACACGGAAATGGGTTATTGCCTGTTGAAGATAACGTGTTTTCTGTCCTCAACTGGACTGATGTGAAGCATATTCATTTGTGTAAATTAAACTTACATTCATAGTGATACATAGTGATTAAATGTATTTAAAAAGTTACCAAATTGTCACTCATAGTTTAGGTCATGTGCCTTCTTTATTTTATATTATATTTTATTTTTATAAATTGCCAGAAGATATACACACTCACTGGAGAGAGAGAGGAAGAAAGCACCCCTCAGTGGAATGCAGTCTCACTATCGTTCATTTTCCTCCGTTTCTTCATCCTGTCAGGATTTGGGGCACATCCACATAGCACCTGCATATTTTGCAAGCCTTGGGAGTGGGATTCAAACCCCTCTTTGCCTTCTAGGCCTTAAACACTAGGCTACCCAGCCAGCTTAATCTCTTAATTTTAAATTTTAAACTGAATTTTCTATTTTAAATTATTCTGTAACTTTTAATGCAGTAAGGTTCACACCTTTATGATCTCTGATTTTTATCCAGGAAGGAACAATAGTGGAAAATAAGAATAAATAAATAGGTTGGCTCTATGGCGTAGTGGTTGAGAAATGAGATTCCCCATGGCAAACCGCAGTTTGGTCCTGCCCCGGGGGGCTTGGGCAGAGTGCACATGAGTGCCTGTAATCTTGCCTGGATGGAGATGTGAAGAGGTTGGGCTGTGACTATACCCGACTGGGGAATGCTTTCTCCTTTTTTCTGAATTTGTCTCTCTGGTGAGCACACATGCCCTCTGGAAATTTGAGGGAAAAAAATAAAATTAATTTAAAAAATACATGACTATAAGATCTGTTTACAATCAAGTATAATTTATAGTCATCAACTAAAATATTATTTTTGTAAAAAGATGAAGAAGAACAATTATAAAGGGGAAATACTGCAAAGAGTAGATAAATGTCACAAGATATTGAAGTCCTTGCCATATAATGGATTTATGCTTCCATGACAACATTTCTAGTCACAAAGCTCAGATAAATCCCAGTGTCTCTTGAATATCAAAGTCACATTGCCTTAAATAAAGCAGCAGCGATTTTATTCTGAGTGTTCTCATCTCATCAAAACTGGGTTGCTAGCAAGGCAGTTATCAATAGCATTTAGGGAAGAGACTTCTCATGTGCTCTTTTTAGATTTTTGACCTGTGTGATTTTATATTTTTTTCTGCATGAAGTAATATGTATATATTTATATACACACGTACACACATGACTGCATATGGGGATAAATTTAACAAGAAACAAAATGAGTAAGATCTTAATAATGATCGATTATACTTAATCAGTTAAAAATTTTATTGCAAATTATTATAAAATTATAGTTGATGTTAATGCTTTAGGGATAATAAAGAAGGACAATAAATAATAAACAAATATACAATCAATTTCTAAAATTTACCAGATGAATTGATCCAGTGAGCAACATATTAGAAGTTGGAAAGGACGAGAAGATCTATTTCTTCCTTAGTAGGTACATTGACTACCAGAAATGGCTCAATTTCTTATTGATCTTGATGGCTGGCTGTGTGTAGCCTCAGGGAGAGGGGAGCCATATCGCATATGGCCCAAGGGAATTCAAATCACTGCCTTGGTGGCTTAAAAAAGTTACGAGATACCTGTGTTTGCATGCCAAAACCCAGGCAGGATGGAGAAACAGAAGAGGGGGATTGCAGTGTGCCATGCCCCATGGGGGGATGCTTTGTTCCCCTCTCTCTCATTCTGTCTTTTCATCTGTGAAAAGCACACTTACCCTCTAGCAATTAAAAATGTTTTATTTTATTTTCTTTCATAAGAAGCTCCAGAAAAATATGTAGGTGAAGGCATGTAATCACAAGTATGAAATATACTAAGCAATGATGGAGAAGAAACCCTTCTCTAGTTCTGTCCATATTGTAGTTAATGCTATGTAAATAGGTATTGTAGCATTTGTGACATTTCAACTCACACTAATTAGTGTATTTTTAATTATTAAAAACTTTTTTTTACATTCAATCACTGTGTATGATTACAGCATACCAAATGAATTTTCCCATCATGAATACACTGTATATTGATTCAGTCAAAGACATTATCGTACATATTATCATCAACAGATCATTTTCCATTTTCGTGTTCCTTGAATGTTTCAATGCTTTCTTTTCCCTTTCTCTTACCCTCCGCCTGTTCTCACCTCCTCCTGCACCTTCTCTGGTACCACCACTGCTCTCCACGCTTCTTTACCTTCCAATCTTTCGGTTTCTGACAGAGTGCTGACATTCAGTATTAAAAGATTTTAACATCATTTTGAAAATGTGATTTAAAAAATGTCAGGACTGTCCTTGTGGCTTAGTGGTGACAGGCGCTAGATCCCTCATAACTGAACACACAGTTTGAACCCCAGTTCTGATGGCCTGAAAAACACTACAGGCATGTACGTATGCATGCCCAAGGTCCCAGTAAGATGGAGAAATGGAAGAGAAGGGATTGCGGCATGACCACATTCCATTGATTCTCGGGGCGGGGTACTTTCTCTGTCTCAGTCTAGCAAGTACATGTATCTGCTGGCAAACAGAAAAAAAAAAATGAAATTCCTGATTTCCTCCCTGTATTTTAAGTAAATAAAAGTCTTCCTAGAGTTTTCATGTGAGAGATATCTGAGGAGTAGGAGATTATAGAGAAGGCATAATTAGGAACCATTCACTAATACGACAAACAAGTGTTTAGTTTTTGCTCTGTACTTGGTAGGATGGAGGTTGAAGAGAGTCAGAAGTGTGGGAAGGTCTTCAAGAGAAAAGAGTATATAGAGAAGCCCTATCTAGTTGAAAGTCAAGAATGCACTATAATAAGCATCTTTGAAATGTTTGCGAAAAATGCATACTATGAAAACACTACAAGGATTGGGAACCAGCAGTTAGCGTAATGGCTATGTCACTGGACTCCCACGTAGTCCACCGTGGTTCGTGTCCCGGACCCGGTGGCTTAAAACTCACGCCGGGCGCGTGTGCGTGCGTGCCCAAGATCCCGAGAGGAGAATGGAGGAGAAGGGATTGCGGCGTGACCAACCCCCCTGGGGGGTGATTTCTCGCTTTCTGTCTCTATGTCTCTCTCTGTCTGTCTGGCGAGCGCACATGCCCTACAGTGAAAATCTCTCAAAAAAAAAAAAAAAAACACTACAAGGATTTTTAAAATGTTTTCAAAATAAAATAAACTCGTACTCTAATTTCATTTTCTCCACAAACTCTGTGCTGTCTACTCACACCTGCACTAACAGTAAGAGTGGTAAATTGTAGGCCACAGAAGAAAGTTTCAGGATGGAGTGATAAAGAGTTAAAAATTGCAGAACAATCAGTAAAATGGGGCAAAAAGAAGGTCTTGGTAATTAGAAAGTCACTGGAATGGTACCTGAGTGTAATGGCTTAATTAATCAATAAAAGGGCATAGCATGTGGCATGGTGGTTAAGGTACTAAACTCACATTGGCTGACCATGGTTCGAGTCCTGGACCAGATGGCTTGATTTCTCACTTTCCCTCTCTCTGTGTCTCTCTGGTGAGCTCATGTGCTCTATTGCAAATTAAAAAATAATAATAAAGAAATAAAATTAAGTAAATAAATCTAAAAAAAGAGAATGAAAGATGAAAAAATGTAGTGATTAAGGATATTTCACTCTTAAAATATGTATTTTACAGAATAGAAAAACAGAAATTGGTACAAAGAGCCAATGTGGTATTCATTTTTAAAATTTTCTTTTTAAAAGTTTTTACATTTATTCACTGTATATTATTACAACATATAAAATGAATTTTCCCATCCAGAATACATTGTGTATTGGCTCACAGGTATTAGCAGACATATCATCTTCAACAGATAATTTTCTATTGTGTGTGTGTGTGTGTGAGTATGTGTGTATGTGTGTGTGTGTGTATGTTAAGAGAGATTTTTCCTATAGGGCACATGTACTCTCTGGAAAGACAGAGAAAGAGATAGACAGTAAGTGAGAAATAAGCCACCATGGGGGATGGCCATGCTGTAATCTCTTCTCCTTGGGTTCTTGGGTGACAAATATACATACCCAGCATGAGTTTAAGCCACTGGGTCCAGAACTTGAACTGCTGTCAATTACATGAGAGTTCAGGGATGTAACCATTACACCATCAGCTGGTCCTCATTTTGTGTTTTTTTTTTAAGTGTTTTGCTTCTTTCTTTCCCCTTTGATTCCCTCCTTCTCACCCTCCACCATTTCCCTCCCTCCTCCCACACCGTCTCTAGACCCACAGTTGCCCGCCATGCCTTTATACCACCCGATATTTCAGTTTCTGCCATCGAGTGCCCCACCTCCAGCTTTTTGTTCTGTAGAAAAGAATTGAAGGACCAAATAACTGACAAGGATTTCAAATCAAAAGACATGGAATGGAATTCGACCTCTTCCTAGTTAGCAGTTCACCTAGTGCAAATCAGTGACTGAGTGTCAGTGCTCCTGGAAGGAACATAGAAGCATTAATCTCTCTCCTACCTTATTCAAATGATTATCTACACGATCAGATAGAATGTATGTAAACACAGCTTGCAAATAAATCGTGATTAGCTTTCAACCAAATTAGACCTCTTCAAGAAAGAAAGTAAATGATGGCTATATTAATGATCAGCTACAAGGACAATATCCTTAGATAAAGTAACTAAGTTGGAGAGTAATGTTAACTTCGTTAGCTGTAATTTGTTTTTCTACCAAGTTGTAAGTTTGGACCAACTGTCTGTGTGAAATAGTTTTATATTTTGTAAGTTCTCTATAACTTCTAGCAATTCAAATTCATTTTTCACTTGCTAAGTTACCATACAAGATTGTTCTATAAAATTAATTATCTATTTTGGCAAAGGCTAAAACTGCAAACAAGTACAATGTAAACCTAATCTTTTCAGTTTATAGTCTCATCATCATTTCAGGGTTCTTTGGGGATGCCATATGGGCTGGTTTATTGCCCGGATGAAGTTTACAGATATGAATGAATAAATAATTTGAGGGGTTTCTGCAGAGTCAAATTAACTTGGATGCAATGTCAAGTAAATATCATGCACATCATTATTTCACAGAGGAAGTAAGGATTTATTATATCTGAAACAAATTTGCAAATTAAGTTTTATTGGATATACAAAGATGCTTGTACCCACTGTATTTCAAAACTGCCATTTATTTACAGTCATGATTTTTACTACAATGAATGAATATAATTTAAAATGCAATAACTTCCCAGTGACTTATTGTGTTTTCTTATATACTAATTAATCTTATTTATTCTGTTGAATATTCACTAACAAATACAGCTATGTTGCATTTCTATTCTTTTCTTAAATAAAGTTCAGAGATAGAGAGCAAGGTAATTATGGATAGAACCAAGTTAACTTCTTTAGTAGTGAGGTATGTAGGAAAAGTCAGCTGAATGTTTTTAAACAAAATTTAATTTGGGCTCTGGGACATAAAGGCTGACTATCAAATGATATGTAGCGATGCTTATAAAATTGTGTTCATTCCATGTCTTAAAAAGCCAGAGAATAAACACAAAATAGGAAATCATATAACAGAAGGGATTGTTAATCTGAGAAAGTAATTCAGGAGAGTTGCAGAGTATTAAATGAATATTCTATTAAAGCACAGACATCTGAACTATGGATAACTTTAATAATGGATTTGTCTCTGTGTTTCATCCACCTAATGTCATTAAAGCGTAAATGTGTCTAAGGATCTTCTCTCTGACATTTATTTATTTGTGCATTTAAATATCATAAGTTCTCACCAGTTTTATTAAGAAGTATCTTATAATTTGTTTTTAAATTATTTACTTAATTTTATTTATTATTATTATTTTAATTTGCTATAGAGCACTTGTGCTCACCAGAGTGACACAGTGAGAAAGAGAGAGAAGGAAAGTGAGAAAGAAAACCACCATGACTGGGATTAAACCGTGGTTTGCCATGTGAAAGTCCAGTGCTTCAGCCACTGCATAACCTGCAGGCCTCAGTATTTTATAATTCTAAAACAGAAAACTACCCAACATGAGCTATTACATCATCATCATCAATGACATTATTATAAAAGTCATCCTCATTTTTAGAAAACTTTTTAATTTACCATGTACATATAGATATATTGCCTTATTGACTTAGCAGAAGTCCATGAAGTTGATGGTTGATGGAGAAATCAATCATATTACATATATTTTTTTAAGAGAGCGATTTTTGCTATATTGTGTAAGCACTTTGTGGAGAGACAGAGAGAGACAGAAAGTGAGAAGTCACTCCTTCGGGGAGATGGCCATGCCTCAATCCCTTCTCTTCCATTCTTTTCTCAGGATTTTGGGCATGCACACACACACACCTGGTATGAATTTTAAGCTACTGGGTCCAGAACTTGAACCACAGTCAACTACTTGAGAGTCCAGTGACAAAACCATTATGCCATCCGCTGGTCCCCATATTATTTTCCTTAAAGACTGAAAAGCTGGAGTTGAGGAAGATAAAGTAATATCGCTTCTATGCTGTAGAGTCTGAAGCTATATCTTGGTTTTTGTAATCAAGATGTTATGTTCTTCTGTAGATCACAATTTTAACTTGTACTTATTAATAATTTACAGTCAATAAAATACTTTCTTATGCATTATCTCATTCAGTTCTCTGAGTTATGCCTTAAAAAGTTAGCATCACTCTATCCATTTTATGATTAGTTCAGGTTGTCCACTGTTTCACTAGTAATCATTTCCTTTTAATTAGTTGGCCTGTGAGTGTAGTGATTTCTCAGTTTGCAAAAATTCTAGAAATGCAGATTCTTATTAATCCAGTCAATTTTTTCTTCCAAATTTCTTTATTTTATTTTAAAGAGTCCAACAAAGCATTTTGATAAGAAGATTCCTTGACAAGTAGGAGAAGAAAAATAAAAGTGAAAATGAAAATGCACAGTTTACTATCTGTCTACTAAGTAAGCATGGTTGCTTCCTATCTATTCCTTAGATCTTGGCTACTCTATTATATACTCATGGGGCCTCTAATTAAGCCACACAAACTAAGGTTTTTCCATTGAAAATGTATCAGACACTAGGTGACCATAAAAACTGTTATTCAATAAAATAGTTGAATGTTAATTATTTTTATCTTTAATGAGTAGTCTGCAATAAATGAAATATGTCAGGGAATTTAACCTATTTAGGATAAACACATTAATTATAGTCTGCTCTTTGAATTTCAAACTATAAATTATACTCTTTGGCTTTTATTCTCCCTACGTTGTGTGTGAAGACATGAAGGAAGTTTTAGGGAAGAGGGAAAAAGATGGAACTGTCATTGTGCTCATTCTTGGTGAACTTATTCACACCATTCCATTTTAAAATCTTTGTTGTAGAAATAAGCAAACTATCGTTAATTTTACAACTCTACTAAGCAGAGACTTGTAAGGTTAATTTACTAATGTAGTAAACATAAGCATTGCCAGAGAAAGACAGACAGGAAATAAAGAATCACCCCCCTGCACTGGGGATAGTCATGCCGCAATCCTTTCTGCTCCAATCTCCTGTCAGGATTTTGGGCACACGTGCACACACACCTGGCATGGGGTTTTAAGCTGCTGGGTCCAGTACACAAACTACAGTAAACTATGTTAGAGTCCAGGAACATCATCTGCTAGTCCTGATTTCTCACTTTCTATTTCTCTGTCTCTCTGGTGAGCCCATGTGCCCTATAGCAAAAATCTCTCTAAAAACAGAAACAAGAAAAAAAAAATAGCTTCATTACCAAAAAATCAGTGAATATGTTTTTCATCATTATGTATAAGAGCTAAGCTATTTGATTGATATCTGGCCTTTTGTGGTAAAATGATAATATCCCTAAATATACTATTTCCTAATATGTAGAATTTATAAAAGTTTAATCTGGGAAAAAAGAGTCTTTTAATGTATGATCAAATTAAGGACCTTGAAATGGTGAGATTATTCTAGGTAATCAAAATTGGCTATACAGACAATAAAATTGTCCTTATCAGAGAGAGGAGACAGAGATTTGGTGTACACACAAGGCAATGCAACCAAAGAGACAGAGATTAGAGTGATGTGGCCACAAACTAAGGAATGTTGGCAGCCACCAGACACTGAGGAAGAGGTAAGGAACAGCAGATTTCCCCCAGAGCCTCTGGAGGGAGTACATCCTTTGACTTTTGCCCAGGTGTGCTGATTTCAGGTTATTGGACCTTGGACCCATGAGAGAGTAACTTTCTACTTTTTCTTAAACCATCAATTTTATGTGGTTTGTTGGAATAGTCACAAGAAACCAATGTATCTCTTTTTATTCGTATTGACCTGGTGATAGCTACTCTTTCTTGTGCATGCAAACATGTATTTCTTCTTTAAACATCAGAATACAGGAGGTACATTACATGCTTTTATAAATAGCCATTAGCACCATGGCTGTGGAAGTACTCAGTCTCTGTAATTGTATTTTTAAATAATGCCTTCTTCGTAATAACAATGGAAAAGAAATCTCACTTTTAAGATGTTCTTTGTAGATGACTGTATGAGTGCATAATAAATTTGTACGAGAATTAAAAGAGATTTCCTCTTTTAATCTTTCATTTTGACTAGGTTGATCTTGATCTTCCTAATTATGGTTCTGACTCCACATTATGAGAAATTAATAGACTGGACATTTCTTGGTCATTTTGAAATATTTTTAATTGCTCATAAACCATTACTTTAATTATATCACAGCTAGTTAAAATATTTTTCAAATCTTATAAAAATAAATGATTAGTGGGCTTTTTTAGATAAGTTGCTTTATAATCTCATAGCTATATAAGTGACCATTTGTCTTATAAGTATGCATTATAATTAAGATTTCTTTTTCCAGGTAATAAATCTCTTATATCCTTCTGGTATGTTGTGGCTCAAGATGTATAAAAGTTCAGACTTGGTGGTTTAGTTCTATTACATGATGTGTGACATCTCCTAACTGTAATGTTACCAGCTCATCAGGAAATAAAAAAGCGTATACGATGATTTCTTCAAGACCTGTATGAAAGGTGGGGTTTTCGGGACTCACAGGTGGATCGACAATCTGGACCAATAGTCCAGACTAGTATGTCACTGGACTCCCACAAGGTCAACTGCAGTTTGAGTCCTAGACCCAGTGGCTTCAAACTCATGCCAGGAATGTAACGTATGTGTGTGTGTGTGTGTGTGTGTATGTGTGTGCCCAAGATCTAGGAGAGGAGAAGGAATTGTGGAGTGAACCTCTCCCCTGGGGAGATTATTTCTCATTTTCTGTCTCTCTTTTTCTGTCAGGTGAGCACATGTGCCCTGTAGCAAAAATCTCTCAAAAAAAAAAATAGTGAGATTTTTCAGGATGTAAAGGAAAGCTAAATTTTTCACTCAAGAAAAGGGACTGAGAAGCTCAAGTAAATCCACAGAACCCTCCTGGTTCTTCTTACATAGTTCCATGAAAGGTAAGGAAACTATTAATATTAATGTTTTATTCCCCCCACACCATGCATAGAAGAATGTAGTAAGATTTTACACTCTGGGTTGAAGGAAAGAGAAAATCAGAGGTTATCATGGTACTATTGTTAACAAGCAGGCTGTTCACACCTGTTCTAGCAGTTCCCTTTGCAGACAAGAATTAAGAACTTGAACCAGGATACCACATGAGAATGATGTGAAGTTCATAGCTTCATATGTATCATGTATGGTGACGTCTTCCTGAGGTTGTTCACAAGCTTCCTCTAGATCATTGCTCAGTTTCTCCAGGCATGATAACCCAAGTTTATTAAAAATACTTTAGATCTTTTACTGATTTGAAATGACATTTGTACTTTGATCTACCTATACACATGATGTAAAAAATAATCATTCTATTATAGAATTTCTACTTACATTTAGCACATAGAAATCCTCAGAAGAACTCACTCCATAGCAAACAAATAAACTGGACAATCTGCTTTCTTCTGACCACTGAAAACATGAAATTGTATGGTGACAGCACAAAATAAATTCCAAGCGATGACAAGCTTTTGCTCCTTTGTCAGAGCGCTGCAGGAAGAAGCAACTCTATTAAGATGGTTAAGAGGAAAACAACAGAAAATTTAATGATTTCTGAAAGGTCAATTTCGAGTATCTGTGAGGTCCAGATAAAAAGGACCCCAAGATAGGAAGTAAGACAAGATATGTAAAGCAGCCTCCCTCACTGGCACCCAGGCATGCAAAGCCGCCTCTTTCCAGACACTTCTCTCATAAAATAAAGAGCCCCGGGGGAGAGAGAAGGAAATGTGTTCATCCTTGGAGCCCAAATTCATGATTTGGGGGAAGGAGTGGAAGTAAAAGCCATCTTCTCTGTGAGATGAAAAGCAAACACCTTTATTCCCACTATGTGCCTCAAACCGAGTAACAAGCAATAACAGCCTACAGCTAGGGGAGAGAAGGGAAACTTTTCTGTCTCTGATTCTAGGTAAAGGTAGAATGCAGCTGAGGGAGGAATGGAAGCAAAAGCTGTCTGTCCCTGAGGGAGCCTGGATCCTGTAATGACATCCTGAGAAGGTCTGTAACCATCAGGGAAAAGGAAAGCAATAATCACTCTTCCTCTCAACACACTGACATTAAAAAGCCAGGATTTTTGCCAGACAATGGTTCAGGGGTAAAACACAATGCTCTGTAAGTCAAATCCATAAGGGAAGTTTGCCAATTAAGTCTAGAGACTTCCCTGAGATAGACATACATGTACCTATTATCTTGGCTGACTGAAGCTGAAGGGTATATTATGGCATCATGGTCTTGTTGGGAATGTATATCTCTGCCTTGTTCACTTTGTCTTTCTCACTTATACAATGAATAAACTTAAAAAAAAAAAGGGAATTTTCATTCTTTAAAAAAACAATCCAGGGTTTTAGTACCATGCAGGGAAAAACAAATAAAAACAATTAAAAACCAACCCAGAAGCATAAAAACACCATGCCTAATGACTGAGGTTGGAGCAAGAGAACTCAGAAATCTTCTCTGATTTTAAATAATGTTTTGTTTAAAAGACAGAACATTTTATTGTAATCTTTTTTGACAGAGAGAGTTTTTATTTTT
>NW_006159732.1:4947162-4968337 GCF_000334495.1 Tupaia belangeri chinensis
AAACTTAAAAAAAAAGGGAATTTTCATTCTTTAAAAAACAATCCAGGGTTTTAGTACCATGCAGGGAAAAACAAATAAAAACAATTAAAAACCAACCCAGAAGCATAAAAACACCATGCCTAATGACTGAGGTTGGAGCAAGAGAACTCAGAAATCTTCTCTGATTTTAAATAATGTTTTGTTTAAAAGACAGAACATTTTATTGTAATCTTTTTTGACAGAGAGAGTTTTTATTTTTATTTTTTTAACTACACGAATCTTTTTTGACAGAGAGAGTTTTTATTTTTTTTTATAAATACACAGCACGTGTGCTCGCCAGAGAGACACAGACAGAGAGACAGAGAGCAAGAAATCACCCCCCAGGGGAAATGGTCATGCCACAATCCCCTCTCCTCCATTCTACTCTCAGGATTCTGGGCATATGTATACACCTGCCAAGCATGAATTTCAAGCCTCCGAGTCCAGGACTTAAACTGCAGTCGACTACATAGGAGTCCAGTGACATAACCTTTATGCCACCTGCTATTCCTCATTTTACTGTAACTTAAAAAAAAAATAAATTCAACTGGAACTTTTATCATCAATTTTTTGAAAAAAGATAAATATAACTAAGTAACTTTTGTGAACAGTTTCTTTGAAAATGTAAATTTGGGGACCAGCTGTATGAATAATGGCTATGTCACTGGACTCCCATGTAGTCGACCATGGTTCAATCCCTGGACCCAGTGACTTAAACTCACGCCAGGTGCATGTGCATGTGTGCCCAAGATCCCAAGAGGCGAGAAAAGAAGGGATTGTGGTGTGGCCATCCCCCCCAGGGGGTGATTTCTCACTTTCTGTTTCTCTGTCTGTTTCTGTCTTTCTTGCACGCACATGTGCCCTATAGCAAAAACCTCTCCAAAGGAAAAAAAAAATGTGAATTTGTAGATCATGAATTCTATTCTCTGGCTGAGGGAGAAACTGACTATGAATCTAAAGGAAAATACCAAAGGATACTCTACAGGGTGGGGCAAAAGTGTCAAGAGACCCCTCCTATTGTGAAACAGGCATGTAGAGGCTCCTGAAATCTAAAGGTGGAATGTAAACAAAAGAACTCTTTGACACTCCTGTTTTCACATGGGGTACAAGAAGACAGTAGCCTTGTGCTGAAGGAATTTAAAGTGTATGGGGTAGTGCAAGCGATAAAAGCAATAGTATAATCCAGACCAGCTCAGCTTCTGACTAGATTGACGTAAACCCCACACTGACCATCTAACAAGAAAAACTCATGTGTAGGTTTAAGTACTTCTTTCTTTTACACACAATGTCTGATAACCAAAGATCACAAAACAGATGACTATAAGAAAAACATAACATGTTTTCAAGAAATAAAATAATCAATAGAATCAAGCCCAGAGATGACTTAGACATTAGTATTGTCAGACAGGAACTTTAACATAACTATGACTAACATGTTAAAATATATAGTTGAAAATGTGATCAACTTCATAAGCAGATCAGGAATTGCCATAGATTATAGAGTATTTAAAAAAGAATTTAAAAAAGATATTAGTTTTTTCTCTTTTTAAGATGTACTCTTTTCTTTAGTTATCAGAAATTTGATTACAATCTTTCCCTCAAGTTCAATTGAATCTGTATATTTATGTTTTTCACCAAATTTGAGCTTATTTCTTCAAAATTTTTTCTGTTCAAATAATTTTCCTTTTTATCTCTGCATCAAATATGTGTTCTTTAACTTTTGATAATGTTTCACAGACTCCTGCAAATCTGTTTATTTATTTAAATATTTTCAAACATTAAAAATTTTTCTTCCATTGTTCATAACTTCTATTATTCTATCTTCAAACTTAGTAAAATATTTCTTGGTCTTCTTACTAGGTTCTTTTTTACAGTTTCTATTTTTCTGCTAATAAGTTGTCTTTTCATTATTTCTAAATGTATTACACTTTACCTCATGAAGCATCGTTATAACGGTATGCTCAAAATTGTCATATGTGGTTAATTTTTATTTCCTTTGAAAACTCAGTAACATTTTCTCCTGGTTCATAACATGTCCTGACCCAGGGGACAGTCAAACAGGTTTCCTGAGGGAAGGAGTTAGAGACGAATGATGCAGTGTTACAACACAGAGACGACGCAGTGTTACAAATCTTCAGGGTCATCTCATTTATTGTGGGCAGCACGGAGATGACACAGTGTTACAACTCTTCAGGGTCTTCTGGAGATGATGCAGTGTCACAGCTCTTCAGGGTCTTCAGGGTCATCTGGAGATGACGCGGTGTTACAACTCTTCGGGGTCATCCGGATATGATGTGTTGTTACAACTCTTCAGGGTCTTCAGGGTCGTCTGGAGATTGTGGGCCAGGGATCGTGGTTATATACATGTTGGTGGGCCATGATTGGTTGTAAAAGGTGGGTTATGATTGGTTGCTTTGTAGACCAATCATGAGGTGCCGGATATGCAAATCTGAGGGATTCTAGATTTTAATTGTTGAAAGTGATAACCTATATGAACTTATACCACTGAGTGGGCCTGGAATTGTCTAACTTAAATGCTCCTATTTGTGAAGCAGAAATGTTAGAGTCAATTACCTAAGATTGAAACTTTAAACCTACAGGAAAGATAGAAAATTAAATCAAAAGAAAGAAAAAAGAAGTAATAACAATAACAGCACAAATAAAAAGTAGAAAACAAAAGCAGTAGAGAAAAAAATGTTCAACCCAAAAGCTGTCTATTTAAAAGAATTCATAAGATCAATTAATGAGCAATTAGACTAATCAGAAAAATGAGATGACATAAGCTACCAATTTTAGGAATGAAAGAATTGCTATGATGATTACATGACTCACAGACATTATAAGGAAAATAAAAGGATTTTTAAATTATGAAATAAATTGAGCAACTTACATAAGACAGAAATATTATATGATACAGAAAATGTTTTTCTAAGATTACCTGAATTGCACCATATCTATTACAGAATACAGTTTATAAATACAAATACTCTGACAAATAAATCTGCAGGCTTGATTTATAGACCTATTCTGACAAATGTATAAGGAGAAAATAAAACTATTAACACTTCCAGAAAAAGGACTAGAAATTTCAACTCATTTTATGGGACCCCAAATTACTCTGATTTTAAAAAAATGGGGGAGATATTACAAAAAAAAGGAAACAACATGCCAACTGTTCTCATGAACAGAGATGTAAAATTCTTTAATCAAATGTTAGTAAGTGAGACCAGCGGTGAACATAATGGCTATGTCTCTGGACTCCCATGTAGTCAGCTGTGGTTCGAGTCCCGGACCCGGTGGCTTAAACTCACACCAGGCTTATGTGCATGTGAACCCAAGATCCCAAGGGGAGAATGGAGCAGAAGGGATTGTGGTGTGGCCATCCCCCCTGGGGGGGGTGATTTCTCGCTTTCTGTCTCTCTGTCTGTCTCTGTCTGTCTGGCGAGCACACGCGACCTATAGCGAAAACCTCTCAAAAAAAAAATGTTAGTAAGTCAAATTTAGCAATCTCAAAAGAAATAACATATCATGAATGCATGGAATATATAAGGAGAATGGGAAAGTGGCACAGTAACAGTGAGTCAGTAAGCATTACTGTATCACCAAACGTAAAAGACGCAAACATTTAAGGGACACACAAATGGGAAATTCTCTATTGATGATAATGTGTATGCTAATACCTTTAACTAAACTAATATACAGAATCTTCTAGCTGGGAAGATTCATTTTATAAGCTGTAATGATATACGGTGGTTGATGTATAATAAACAAATAAACCTAAAAATATGTTTAAAATTTAAAAAATGGAAAAACTAATATTCAGAATAATAGTTACAGAAAAGTATATGTCAAATTCAACTTTCATTCATAATACAAATTTTCATAAACAAGAATAGAGGAAACTTTTCTGAAACTGGGAAAGGGTGTTTCCAGAAAACTGATAGCTCATATATGTAATGATATGAAACAACGTTTTCACCCTGAAGTGGGAAATAAAATAAGATGTCAACTTCCAACTTTATACAATGTATTACTGGGACTTTTGGCACTTTGACCAATTACAAATAAATAAATAAAAAGAATAAAAATAGGAAGCAAAATACTGATTTAAATAAAAGAAATGAGCTCATCAGATGGCGGGATGGTTAAGGCACTGCACTCTTACATGGATGACAGCATTCAGTTGGAGCAATGCACATGGGAGTTTAAAAACCACAACAGGTGAGGACCAACTGATAACGTAATGGTTACATCACTGGCCTCCCATGTGGTTGACTGCAGTTCGAGTCCTGGGTCCTGTGGTTCGAAGCACACTGAGTATATGTGCATGCATGCCCAAAATCCAGAGAGGAGATGGGATTGAAGCATGGCCATCACCCCATGGGGTAGTTTCTCGCTTTCTGTCTTTTTGTCTTTTTGTCTCTCTTCATCTATCCAGCAAACATGCATGGCCTATAGCAAACAAACAAACAAACAAACAAACAAAACTCTCTCTTAAAAAAAAAAAAAAATCCAACCAAGTGTGTGTGCACATGTGTGCTCCAAATCCTGAGAGTAGAATGGAGAAGGGATTTTGGCATGTCCATCCACCCTAAAAGGGCTTTCTCACTTTCCTCTTTCTCTCTCTCTCTCTGTCTCTGGTGAGTACACACATCCTATAGCAAAACTTAAAGAAAAACTTACTGTTAGCTATTTTAGAAATTATTTTAGAATATACTATGGATTATTCTTTAATCACATTTGTCATTTAAAATGTTTGTTGATCATATCTATTCACTATAATTAGTTAGCACAACATTAATCACTATTCTTATGACAAACCATTGGTGACACTTTAATCTTCTTATGTTTCTTTAAAAAAGTAGGTATACGCCTTGAAGGACAAATTACATGTTCCTTCACTCCCAAGAGCACATATAAATAGATGTTCTGGATGCTCTGAACTGGCTTTGTTTCCTGAGAAGGGCAAACTAGGTCCTTATTAATCTGCTGTTTTTAGGAACATCTGTCATCATTGGTCATAATGATATTTCAGCTCACTCTAAATTAAGAGAAACTAATAACCTAGTCGTCCTGGCACCAAAAGTGACATTGCACTTCAGGGAGATAAAAACATGTTGAAATGATAAGCTAAACTTCTATATTCCCAAGCATAAAAGGACTATGTCTTATAACAACTCAAAATTAAGTGAAAGTAATCAGCATTTAACAATTAGAAGCTATGAATATTTGAAATTGACTTAAAATAATGAGTCTACAATCAAAATTGAAGAGAAATTAATTTGCCATATTTTATTATGTAAGGGTTCATGCTAACAATATGTAAATTTTTGTACTAATCCTTTCTCTTACTATATTATTCATATTACAGCTTCTTAAATTCACATGTTAGGGCTTTTATTTTGGGAGGAGATACATCCTTTTTCTTCCCCTAGGAACTGATTGTTTATAGATATCAGTTGCCAAAACATTGGGAAATCTAGTGGTAATTCTAAAAGTCAGCTTCCAGTTTTATATAACTATAGAGTAATGTAAACAATTGATACTTTTGCGTTTTCTTTGCTCAACTGTATAATCAGCTTAATTAGGACCCTCCTAGTAGCAATTGAAAAACTATCACTCATTTCTTCAAATTTTCCTAACCTTGGCCTCTATTCACTTGATAGTAAGAACACTAGTATATCTGGAGTGGTATCATACTAGTTGATTCATTGAGAGGAGAATCCTTACAATTTAAAGAAAAAAAAAAAAAAACTTAAATTTCTTTGACTTAAAATTGCACTCTTTCAAGATGAGAACTTTAAGCACACAGTGTCTTCTCTGTGTATGTATATTTGTCTGGGTTTGTGGGAATATCCTCATATTTATTATGAGAGTTCTGTTGTGATGAGGAATTAGATAGTAAGAAGACCCACAATGCAATCAATGTTTAAAGCTTTTATATTTTGCTTTTAAGTCATGGTAGGAAAGTTTTTGATTCATCAGTATCTCTGGTTTATAAAGAATGGTAGCAGTGTATAGTCTTCCCACATTATCAGGATTTTCTAGCATGCTTGTGGATAGAAAAATTTCTGCTAAATACTTACAGAAAAAGTCTGCTTTATATTTCTCCCTGTTGTCCATTGCCTTACCATAGAGGAATACCAAATACCAGAATGCTGCCATAGATTTATCTGTGTCTTATTCAAAGAGATACCTGTCACAGATCAGTTTATTTAAAAGTTTATTTGCTTAATGAACTAAATAATTGTACCAATTCTGATTGGTTAAAAAGGCTGATCTACATTGTTTCTAATTATTTTTAAGAACATATTAATGGGTTTGTTTTTCCTGTATTTGGTCAATTTTTTTTTTCCCTAAACAAGTAAGAATCAAGAAGCTAATCTGTTATGTCCTGAAATGATCTGTTCCTCAATGTTCGAAAGTGTCTGAGGCTTATGTTCTAATGTGTTAGGGAATTTAGTTCCTGGTCCCTTATGAGTGTGTTCCTATTTGGCAAAACATGAAAGAGGCAGATTATTTATGAAGTCATTTATCCAACAAACGCATCATTATTCCTTCTCAAATGTTGAAATATGATTTCAGGCACTTCTAAAGTCATAAAGTGACTACTGAGTGATTGATAATAGCGGTGGTACCTCTGGCAAAGGCAATCCATACAAGTCACACATATGCAGATGCATACACACATGCACAAACACACACACAATTACCGTGTGACAAAAAGACAATCTCAGGTAACCTCAAAAAAATCAAAGTCTTCTCTTGTGGGTTTCCATCAGACTTGACTAGAGTGATTTTTCCTGCCCCATCTTAGGACATATAAAGAAAGGAAGAGAATCATGACTTTCTTACATTTAGTAGTCAGTTCCCAGCATTGCTCCATATATAGGGTAGGCCTTCAAGTTGGGTTGAGTATTTCTATGAATCGATTATAATGTCCTCAATCTTTTCCTCCCTATACATTCCTCACATAGGTGATAAGTCTCTTGAAGTACACCGCACTTAAGATTTCTTTCAACTCACACATAATTTTAGTTCTATGTAAAACACTCCTATTATGAATTATTGAATGTTGAAGTTCAAAGTATGCAAGTATATATTTTCAGATGCCCACTTAAGAGGGCATAGTTTAAAATTTAAATACAATTTGCATATATTCCTTTTACCCAATAATCCTTTTTCATGGATCATTTTACTTCTACCAGTTGCCTACCACATCCCTAATGCTCTGGTTTTCTCTCTTTCTACCCTCATGCACACACTACTTATTTTCTGGAAAAAAAATAGTCTTTTTCTATATATGTTTAATTTTACTTACCACTGGTAACTTGAAACTGTTGTTAGTCATGTCATTTCACTCAGTGGCATGTTGTCTAAGTTATTTGGTCTATATACCTTAGCTGGTCTTCATACCTTAGCTGGCCTGTCTCCTATTTTCAGCATTCTCAATTCCTTACTTGGTTTTAGTTAATTGATCAGCTCATTGAATCTTTCACAGTGACTGAAATATAACCAATCTTCAGTAAATGGCATCTTTTTGTTTGTTTGTTTTAAGATTTTGTTATTGCTATCACATGCGTGTGCTTGCCAGAGAGACAGAAAGTGAAAAGTCACCCCCCGCCCCCAGGGAGATGGCCATGCTGCAATCCCTTCTCCTCCATTCTCCACTTGGGATCTTGGGTGTGCATACACACATGCCAGGTGTGAGTTTTAAGTACCTGGATTTGGGACTCGAACTGTGGTTAACTATGTGGGAGTCCAACAACTTAACCAGTATACCATCTCCTCATTTCAGTAAATGGCATCTTTTTATCTTCCTTTCCCACCACAATCCTTTCTCCTCCATTCTCCTTTCAGGATCTTTGGCATGCATGCACACCTGCCTGGTGTGAGTTTTAAGCTGCTGGATCTGGGACTTGAACTGTGGTTGACTATGTGGGAGCTCAGCAACATAACCAATATGCCATCTGCTGGTCCTAAATCTTGATCATTTTATCCTACATTATGCTCAGTTCTCTTCTATTGTTTTATTATTTTATTTTTATTTTTTTAATATATTTACAGAGAAGGGGAGAAGAGATAGTCCTGACAGTCTCACCACACTGTGATTCCTCACTTTTAGCTTTCCATTCAGTATCGCAAGGTGTCCCCAACAGCTTTATATTATATCATGCAGCTGTTACCAGCCTCCTGAATCACCATATCTGTGCACTCTTTTCTACTCTGTAGTTAGTTCTCTATTACACATACTGTTCCTCCCTATACACACAGACACACACACAGACACACACACACACACACAGTTTAGTTCAGTCAATGAGATCATTTTCAAAAATAAATTATTCATATAGAATTATTGAATTACAAAATCATCAAAAATGTTTAAAATCTAAAATATATAGGTCTATATACAAGAGGGGACTTCAAAAGTTTGTGAACAACGATTTCAAAAGACAAAAATTTAAAATGCAAACATTATTTCTCAACATAAGCTTTTTCATATGGTTGAATAATATTTCATTGTAAATATTACCATATTTTTAATCCATTCATTCACCGATAGTCATCTAGGTTGTTTGTATATATTGGCTATTGTGCATATACTGTAATGAACATGAGGCATTATCTGTGAGATCCTGATTTCATTCATTTTGAATATATATCCAGAAATATGATCATTGGCTTATTAAGTAATTCTGTTTTTAATTTTATGAGGGATCTCACTAATTTCCATAATGGCTGTACCAATCTACATTCCTACGAATTATGTGAAACTGTTCCCTTATTGTCACTCTTTTGCCAACCAATACTTGTCATTATTTGTCTTTTTGGTAAAAATGTTCCAAAAGTGTGAAGTGATATCTAACTTAGGTATTGATTTGCCTTTCTCTTATGACTAGTGATATTAAGCACCTTTACATATTCCCAATGGTCATTTATATGTTTTTTTTTTTAATGTAGTTTTAGATCCTTTGCTCAGTTTCGAATTCTGGTTTTTGTTTTCTTGATATTGAGTTGGTTGAATTCCTTATGTATTTTGAATATGAACTGTATCAGATGTATGGCTTGCAAATATTCTTTCCCATTCCATCTGTTGCCTTTTCATTTCTGCCAATTGTTTCTTTTATGTGCAGAAGCTTTTTAATTCGAAGTAATCCCACTTGTCTATTTTTGCTTTTGTTGCCTGTGATTTAGGATCCTATCAAAAAAAATAATTGCTGAAACCAATTTCAGAGTCTCTTCCCTGTGTTTTCTTTAAGAGTTTTATGGTTTCAGATCTTACATCCAAAACTTTATTTAGAGTTAATTTTTCAATGTGGTAAAAGACAAGAATATAATTTCATCCTTTTGCATGTGAATATCCAGTTTTCCTCCACTCTTACTGAAATGACTTTCCTGCCATTGTGGATTCTTGGTGTCCTTATTAAAGATTAGTTAGCCATACATGTGTAAGTTTATTTCTTGGTCTTCTATTCTGTTCATTGGTCTCTGTTCATCGGTCTATGTTTCTGTTTATGTGCCATACTGTTTCGATTACAATTTCTTTTACTGTAGTTGGAGGTGTGTGATCCTTCCAGCTTTGTTTTTTGCTTATGATTTCTTTGGCTATACAGGATCTTTTGGTACTCCATGTGAATTTTAATTTCTTTGTCTATTTCTGTGAAAAATGCCATTGGGGTTTCGATGATAAGGGTTGTATTGAATCTATAGATGGTAGTATGAACATTGAACAATCCTAATTCTTCTGATCTATAGAATATTTTTCCATTTATTTATGTCTTTTTAAATTAGTTTCATCAATGTCTTTTAGTTGTCAGTGTACAGATCTTTCACTTCCTTAGTTAAGTTTATTCTTATGTTTTTTGTTCTTTTTTATGCTAGAGTATGTGAAGCCATTTTCTTAATTTCTTTTTTTTATTCTTTTTTTTTTTTTGAGAGGTTTTTGCTATAGGGTGCATGCGCTTCCCAGAAAGACAGAGAGAGACAGAGAGATAGAAAACGAGAAATCACCTCCCAGGGGGGATGGCCATGCCGCAATCCCTTCTCCTCCATTCTTCTCTCAGGATCTTGGGCATGCACGCACACGTTCCCCGTGTGAGTTTTAAGCCACTGGGTCTGGGACTCGAACTGCGGTCAACTACGTGGGAATCCAGCGACATAGCCATTACGCTAACTGCTGGTCCCTTAATTTCTTTTTTAGGTAATTAATTGTTAGTACTTGTAGGACACTATCTTATACATCTACATATGTATGGAAACCTTAAAGATCCCACCAAAAGATATTAGAACTAATAAATTCAATAAAGATACAAGATTCAAAATCACCATACAAAAATAAGTCGTGTATACAGGGAAGAAAATAAACAAACAAACAAACAGAAAACAAACTTCTTATTCTTTTGGATATTTATAAGTAAACTAAAAACAGTAAGGGAAAATTATACAAGTTGGGGTCAGCAGTTTGGCATAGGAGTTATGTCACTGGACTCCTACATGACTGACCACAGTTCAAGTTCTGGACCTAGAGGCTTGAAACTCACTCAGGGCACATGTGAATGCATGCCCAAGATCCCAGGAGGAGAATGGAGTAGAAGGGATTGCAGTATGGCCATTCCCCATGGGGGAAGTGGTGGTGATTTTTCACTGTCTCTGTCTTTCTCTTCCCAGCAAGTGCATGTACCCTGAGGCAAAAACCTCTAAAAAAAAAAAAAAGAAAGAAAATTATACAAATCAAAAGTAGAAACAAATAATTAAATATTGATTGCACAATGGATTTTTGCTTGATTAAGGAAAGAGGCACAGTATAAACAGTTGAAAGTACAACATAGACTTGAGAAGTGAATATACAGAGGGTATTCAAATGGGATAGACATACTTTTCATTATCTCCAAGTTATTAGTGTTTATTACTGATAGTTTTACTAATGAGCTTTTATGAGACAAAATTTTACCTCGAGATAGTAGAACTCATTAATAAAGTATGGTAACTGAGTCAAGTGTCTAAGATTATGACATAGGTACAAGTGGTTAATGACATTGTATTTTAAAGAAATATATCAAGAATTTTGAGGCCTCTCTTATGCATAAAATAACAACAAAAGGGTTCATAAATGAGCGAATTATGAGAACTGAAAATATAATAATCAGTGTAAAGCATTTTATATAAAAATCTGCCTGAACTGGCCCAGTAGAATGGTAGTAATGTGCTCCTTAAGTGATCCTGGGTCCATATGGAAGATCACAAATTCAATTCTCCAGTCAACCTGTACACACTAGGTGCACGTGTCCATAATTCTGACTAGCTGAGGAAGGGTCAGAGAGTCAGTGCATGCGACTCTGTTGAGGATACTTATCCCTCATTCTCTCTCTTTTTCATGAGAGAAATACATAAACTAAAACTAAAAAGGTCTAGTGCTAGGCGGATGAGAGGGTGAGAGACAAATAAGATATACAAGTCAAGAAATTGTATTAAACACTAATAAATATAGTAATCACATGTAAGATATCCCACCGCCAGAAGGAGCAATCCTCTCTTTCTTAGTAGCCAGTCAATACTCCGGATAGATTCTTGAGACCTTATTGGTCACTTATACTCAAACTGTCCCACCCCTGAGTGATTTCCAATAAATCAAAAGTCTCATGAGAATTCTAATTCCTTCTTTGCAGACCCTAGGACATTCTATTATAAAGAACTTTCATTTTCAATATCAGTAGAAAAACATGATCTAGGGTCTGAAGTAGAACTACACTTAATACTGTGAGATAAAAATCACATGTACATAAAAAAACACAATCACATTAAGGCAATAATATTAACTTAAATATAGAAGAAATTGTAATAAGCAAATTTTATTAACCTCAAGATGATGACCTTCTTCAACTTCTCACATATTGTTTTGCCCCTAGAGTCATATAGAAGCTCTTTTAAAAATCATAATGCTAAAATAGTCTACAGTTTCATTGCATTTTTAGACTAAAGGTCTAAATATGATTTGTAAGTTAATTAAATAAATCCTGGCAACACTAACAAAATATTATAAAGGAAATCATTAAAAGTACATCTTACATAAGCCAACCTACTATCTTTAATGAAATAATTCAAACAGTTTTTTAAACCTCTATGCATTGTCTTTCCAAAATATAAATGATTTATCTTAAGGAAGAAAATGTTAGTCAGATCTCAACCTGTCACTTACTATATCTGCTCTAGAACTTCAGATATTATGCTGTAACATTTAACTGAAAGGGACTTTAAAGCAACTGAGTTTTCAAAACTAATTATTTTCTATAAAATTGATATTGGCGATGAACATTGAAAATGCACATTAAATGAGTCTGAACAATCTAATATGGAAATAAAGTTAGTTAGTTTTTTAACCACTGAGTCTTGTTAAGGCAATTTCTTTTAACATGTAATTTCCATTTGAAAATTGTTTCCTCTAAATTCTTGGTAGGAAAATTACATTTCTTCATAAATGTAATATAAGAGAGACTAACCTTTGGTGAGAACACAAAATTCAGCTGAATCGTCAGTGAAAATTTCTTTTTCATTCTTTGTCTTCTTGATTCATGACAGAATTTGTGTGCATGCATTTGAGAGTGAGAGACGGAGGGGGGAGAGAACCTTCCACAGGATTTAGTCATGCACCTTCTTCCAGTCCGTGTGATGTTGGACACTCACGTGCAGCTTTGTTGCCGGCTGACCAGACAAGGGACTGGAACAATAGTCACCATGTGGGATGGTGGGATGCAGTGACCAGCTTCTCTTGAGGAGTGCTTCACTACTAGGCCACAAAGCTGGTCTGAAAATTGTTTGTTAAAGTGATTCTTCTGTCTCTTTTCTCTCTCCTCCTACTGCATAGCACTCTTGGTCCTAGCTCTTAAGAGCCTGATGTTTCTGTATTTTTATCTGGTTGTACAAAAAAAAAAAAAAAAAAAAAAAAGCATCATTTCAATTTATTCTTCTGTGGGTTTATTTTGAGTAAATATTACTTACTAATATCCTCATGCTCACGCAGATGTGACACTATGGTTTTTGCAGTCTATTATCCTATTTTATCTGCACAATAATGTTATGAGTTAAAACTATAAGGAGTATAATCTCTACTTCACAGATTAGGAAACTGAGTCTCCATGAATTAAAAAAAAGAGGCAAAATTATTTGGTTAGGTTAACAAAGTTGTGTAGTTAAAATGAAAACACAATTATTTTTTCCTAATTGAGAGTTCTTCACATGGTACATAATTATGGACGCCTCATAGGCTTAACCATACAGGAGGTTTAAAAGTAATTATTTTATTTTATTTATTTATTTTAATATTCATACATTAAATCGCTATACACCATTTAGATTATGAAGAGACTTTACCCAGCATGATATACACCTCAGCCCAGCCTACTTGAGACCACCCAAAGCTCATCGATTTTTCCGTTAATTTGAATACATAAACATTTATTAATTAAAATATACTTAGCTATAAGTGTTCTTATCGTGTGATCAGAACCTACGGAAGTTTTTTAAAAATGTCCTTCTTCAAGGAACTCACAATTTAGTGGGGGTTCTACATATACAATATAGTGAGAGGGGTTTTGTGAATGATGAAATGATATATATAGTGTTTTAAGACCCTGGAAAGAGAGTAACTAGAAGAGAGAAGTGTTGTTAGATAAAGCTTTACCATAAATTTATATTATGCCCTCAAAAATAAACAGGAGTTTGAGAACTAGAGAATAATAAAGACACTTTGAGTATAGAAACAGAATTTTAAAAGCATAGTGAGTTGTGTTCACGTCAAAGCAAGTCTGAAGTACTTTCCACGTAGGTGGAAAATGAAAAGGAAATGGAGAGAGCCTGGGGACAATTTTTGTAGCTGTATAGTTGTATTTGTCATGATGAAAGATTTATTGAGCATCAACTATGGAACTACTTTTTTTTTAGAAATTTTTCCTGAGGAAATGTGTGCTTGCCAGAGAGAGAGAAAGAGACAGAAAACAAGAAATCAGCCCCCTCACCCCCACCCCACAATCCCTTCTCCATTCTCCTCTTGGAATTTGAGGCAGTCATGCACATGCACCTGGCATGAGTTTCAAGATGCCAGGTCCAGGACTTGAACTATGGTCAACCACGTGGAATCTGGTGCCATAACCACTACGCAACCTGCAAGCCCCAAGGCATTTTTAAAGGAGAAGTATGTAGTTAAGTTTGTGTTTGGAAAATTCCTTTTGGAGCAGAGTGAGTGAATGACTGTAGGCCAGAAAGGTGGTAGTAAACGCAAGGTACAAAAATGTTATGGGAAAGTATGGAAGAGAATATTTTCATTTTTAAAAAAATTTTTCATTTAATTAATTCCATTTGTTATTATTTTTAAATTTGACCAGAGAAAGAGAGATGGAGAGAGAAAGGGAAAGTGTAAAAGCAAGCTGCAGGGTCCGGGACTCGAACTACTGTCAGCTATGTGGGAATCCAGCACTTTTAGCGACCACATCACCTGCTGACACCAAGAATATTTTCTATATGGGCCTATTCTGAGCTATTAACACTTGATCTCCTTTCTGAATTCCTGTTTATTCTTCCATTTCCAAAAGATTTCATATGTTGATTTTTTCCCCAATGTGATTAGTTTCCTACCAATTATTTCCTTCCTTATTTTAAGTTACTTTTTTATGTAGGACATGTGTTTTCTCAAGTATTCAGCTCAGCCATTTAGAATGAATATTTTACTAATTTGGGTTTCGTTAACATTTTGAGTAAATAAATACTCGACATGCAGAAAAGTCTAGATCTTGCTGTGCAACCTTTCTCACTGTGAAGATGATTTACTGGATTCAAGAAGAACATCTGTATGGAAGAACACCGCTAACTGCTGGATTTAGAAACCCCCGACAACTAGAGAAAATTGTTGATTAGTCAGAAAATTTATGACGTATTTTCTGTGCAAAAATGTGTCAAGACTTTTCCAATGACCCAATAGTTAAACTTTCTGTACTTCTGCTTTCTCATCTGAAACATAAGGCTAACAGTTTCTCTCTTGCAAAGTTGTGAGGAGTAAGTAAACATTATCTTAACAGGCTTAGAAGACTGGCAGACTGTATATGCTTTAATATGTTAACTATTATCATCATCATCCATCATCGCATGTTGTACTGAAAAGAACGGTTTGCTTTTAAAGGGAGTTTGGAGGACAGACATTTAAGACGGAAAAAAAATAATAAAAACACTGTGAATTCTGTCAAATTTTTATTTCATTTTGTAAGAGAACTTCCAGATCACATAGCCTAACCCTGATGTAAGTTATTTCATGGCTTATGCAGTACTTTGGCTATATACATTACTCATAACATATATTTTAAGATGTTATTATTGACTCAGTGTGTAACCACATTGAGCGCCTTGTATATTTTTAACTACTTATTATACAACTGTCTACTGTATTGTTTCTCACAGAAAATTGTGTGTTCAAAATAATGCTCAACTTCTTTAATTTCTAAATTTCTCTTCTAAATATTTAAATGTCAATAGACACAGTGTTTTCTTTGTTGTGTCAATGGCAACAGTTAAGTGATAGAGTAAGCATACCTCAGCAAGTGGCGTTTTCTTTCACTTTTCTCCTATGGGTATTCTTCTCTATTTGTGCCACTCTTTTACTCTCTTCATGTGTCCCTAAGCTCTCCTAGTTCCCATGCCATCTTTTGACACTTTCCTTTCTCTGTGTGTTCTTCCCATTACGGATCTTAATCACTCTTATGACTTCAGTTCAAATCTCTTATTTGTAAGACTTCTAGATACCCATCTGCAGCCCTGAACTTCATCTCTTCCAAACTCTAATTTTATCACTAATTACCTACTTTAATGATTAGCCATCACCTCAGTGTCAGCATAGCTAAACAGAAACTCATCGTATTTCTCCACAAATTCCCAGATTCACTTAATGTTATATTTCTCTGAATTCTATGGGAAGCATAATGATGTCCACTGTCTAAGACAAGATCGAGATCAGATACAGCATGGCTGTTCTGGCTCCATCTTTGGGAATTTTTTGACCTTCAGTGACTTAATTTCTCTATGCCTTAGTAACAACATTGGCAAAAGAAATTTTCTAAGTGAATTAAGATGATTAGCTCAGTAACTGGCAAAAGCAAACGCTCTGAATTTTAGCTGCCGTTGTTAATGCTACCCACATAGACAATCTCTGAATTATAGGCTTTCACAATTATCTTTGAGTCTTTAATGAATCTTCCTTTATTCTTCTACCTTCTATATAATAGTGACATCGATTTACAATACATATGTCAACCATGATGTCTTTCCCCTACCTTTGTTTTCTCTGGCTCCCTGCAGCCACGTTTTTAAAGTCCACACATGAAAACATGCAGAATCAGGTCTACTTATGTCCTTGAGGTAAAGATAATAAGACTGGAAAAGTCACTGGCAAACTCAGCATATCTTGAGTTTGGTGCATCTGAAAAATGTCGTCTCTTAAACTTTAAGCTGCCTTGCCAGGGTCATATTCTACTTCAGTCTACCTATGCTCACCTCTCTCCTCACCCTCCTATTCTTCTCATGAGCTGCTCAGTCCCAGAACTCTTTGTGGCAAGGCAACTAGCAAATAAAACACTATCAACGCTCAGAAATACCCTTTACAGACCAGGCCTACATTGTCCAAACTTTAGTGTTTGTATTCTCAGTGAGATACATCTCATTCACTTTTTAATAATTTTCAATCCCTCACTACTTTCTCCACCCTTAAATTTAGTACTGTGGAAACTGCCATGGTCTACATTTCCATTGTTCTGCTTTCTGATTTCTCTGATTTAGCTTGATTAATGTTTACTCATTATTCTCTGCTTTAATTTGTTCCTCTTCTATATCCCTGATCAAACCACTACCATGATCTGAAACATTTGCCTTTTTCTCTTTATGTATGCCTAAACTTTCCCATCTACAGTGTCTTACTTAAATTCCCTGTAAGATCTTCACTAATATTTAAAACCATGAGGCTCTTCCCTGTTTCTAAATTTATTTACTAGTCTTCCACCTACATCTTTGCATTTTCAGACTTTTTTTTAATGTTCTCTTGAAGCACAGAGGATATGTATTATGACTCAGCATTGCTTACATTTATAAAGTTATATAAATTTGATTGAGTATGCAGGTATCACACTGAAATTTAAAAATCAGTGAGAGAAATAAGAAGTTCAAACATAAAAATGAACACTAGCTCAGAAATCTTATTTTATTTCAATGATTTCGATATAAAATCAGTTTCTTTTTTCTTTTTTATTATTTTCTGGGTTTTACATTTAATCACTGCACATCTTTACAGCATACGAAATTAATTTTCCCACCATGAATACACTGCGTATTAGCCCAGTCAATGATATTGCCAAGCACATTATCATCAGCAGATCATTTTCCATTTTTGTGTTCATTAAATATTTTGCTTCTTTTTTTGCCCCTTGATTCTCTCCCCTCTATTACTCACCTTCTTCTGCACCATCTCTAGTATCCACCATTGTTCTCCATGCTTTTATACCTTTCAGTCTTTGTGTTTCTGCCATAGAGTGTAAACATCTAGTATACATTAACTGAAGACATACAATGCCTCTCTTTCATAATTTGGCTTGCTTTGCTTAGCAGGAAATCTTCTATATCTGTCAACTTTCTATCAAATATTAGGATCTCATTGTGTTTTAAGGCTGATCTTAATATAAATTCATTTTGAAAAAATATGCCTGTGTTGTGAAAATCTATGCTACATTATATGTATACACACACACACATTATTGTATAAATGTTTACAAATTAGTATGTACTCTATAATTGGTTGATCATTCCTGTAGGTGTGCCCAATATCCTGTCTGGTTACAGGGCTGGGAAGAACATGAGGACTATATTGAAGGTGATTTTTCTTTCTGTATTTCTTTCTCAGAAGATGAACTTTAAAAAGATGACATGATGGTAATTCTAATTATGATAGTGATGATGAGGGAACTAGAAGAACTAACAGTTCTTTATTTTTAAAATATTTTTATTTACCCACTCATTTATTTTAATTTGACCAGAGAAACACACACACAGAGAAAGGGAAAGTGAGAAAGTAAGCTACCAGGTCTGAGACTCCCGAACTGTGGTGGGCCATGTGGGAGTGTCCAGTGCCTTAACCACCAGGCCGCCTACTGGCCTCAAGGACTAGCAGTTCTTTTAGGGAATTGTGTCTCTTAATTTTTTATAGTCTATATGGTTAATGCAGATATATTTTATACTGTATATTGAATATTATAGCTGTAACTTAAAGAATTTACTGGGCAAGTTATTGGACTTTATATAACTTCCCTAATGTAATTAACTTCATATAACTTTCATATAAACATGTAAGAATTGGCCCACATCCAGGCTTTGCTTTGATGATGTTATCTGTAAAGCGTGAAAATCAACACATTCTTTATTTTCCAAAATGTTGTATTATTCTGTGACAATGTCCTTTGAAACCACTGGTTTTGCTCAGATGTATTGTGTAGTAAGAAATATTCCTGTATTTCTGAGTATTTGAAAATGAGAGCTTGTTCAGTTGCCCAGTGGTTAAGGGTGCCAGATTCCACATGGTCAACTGAGGTTTGAATCCTGGTCCTGATGGCTTGGGAAACATGATGGTTGCATGTTTACGTGTGCCCCAAATCCTGACAGGATGAACACATGGAGGAGAGGAGATTGTAGTGTGACCATACCCCATCGAGGATATGTTTTCTCACTCTTTCTGTCTGTCTCTGCGTCTTCTGCTAATGAGTGTACACACCTGCAAGCAATTCAGAAAAAAAAGAAGAGAATAATGTTAAGTTAAGGTTTCAGCGAGATTGTCAGGATATTACAGTATGTTCTTTCCTTGAGATCAAGGAGATTTTTTTCTGTATACTTATAGGACGGAGTACATGTGCTTCTGCTATCCCTTAGTGTGAGAACTATCAAGACATTGAGAAGACATTGCTCTTCACTGAAAATCTCATCTTTGGTTTGAGATAGTCTGAGAGACATTCAGCCTGAGAAGCTGTGGGTAATGTTACTTATGAGCTTTGAAGGGAGATATATGTAGCCAGATATCAGTTTGGCAAAACTTGAACAATGACTAGCAGACAGGAATTATGCATCTCACAAGAGTTATACCAATATTTTTCATTGCTGGTCACATATTTGTATATTTTGAAATTGGTTTGTTATCTTTGTAACACTTTAGTATGAAATTAAGATTGATTTTCTCAAAGAATGTAAAGTACTACTCATTTATTAATTCATTTTGTTCAGTTATCCACATGAAGTAGCTGCAGTTATAATCTATAATATATGAGATGAATTAAATCATTACCAGCAGTGTAACTGACAGC
This sequence comes from Tupaia belangeri chinensis, assembly GCF_000334495.1. Classification (NCBI taxonomy): domain Eukaryota; kingdom Metazoa; phylum Chordata; class Mammalia; order Scandentia; family Tupaiidae; genus Tupaia; species Tupaia belangeri. Next base: position 4,966,560 of record NW_006159732.1, read on the forward strand.
TTTATTCACATAAATGTCCATTGTTCAAAAGCGACCACCATTCAGTATTTCAAAGGAAACAACAGACTTAATACAAATGAATAATTCAACTCTTTAGATTGGGGATGGAGAGATAAATGGTGAATAAGAAGTAAGCTGTAGAGAATAGAGGGGTAAGGTGGGGGTCAATAATGAAAGAAAATATTATAACATTACCATCTGACTTTGATAGTGGCTTCTCCAGTTGCTGGGTATCTCTGCTATGCTATTTTGCCCCTCTTTGGTACACATATCCTCAGAAGTATATGAGCAATTTGTTTGCTTATTCTAGTATATGTGAACTTCAATACCTTTATAGAGTTCAATTAAATGAACTGGAACCTGACTATTATGTTTCTTGAATTAGTTACCTTTTGGTAAAGTGTTTCAGCAGCTTTTGGTAAACAGTTGTTTCTTCTTTAATTCTGTGAGGGCTGTGTGCCTACACCCCACAGGGTGTCCATAGTTGGTGGTGACTCTACTGAGTCCATCTGACAAGGGTTCCATGTGTTGTATTCCTATTCTTATTCCAAGCTGAAGGAGAAGTCACCATTTGAGAAACATATTTTCTCATGGTGTAGGATAGGAACCGGGGATCTGAATCAATCCACTTAAGAGCATAGAAAACTTTGGCTCAAATGCCATTGTCACAGCTATGTAAGGTCCCACTGGCCAAAGTCTGTTTTGATCACAGCCAGAGTCAATAAACTAAACATAAATGTTCCACATGATGCACAGGCAAGACCCACGGTGACACCACGGCTGTATGTCAACCCTAACTTCCCTACTCTGTGCTGATTTACCTGGCATATGACATGAATGTGTCAGACCAGGGCTGGATATAGCAAAATATATAAGAAAACAAGTGTTATAATGATATATCAAACATATCTAATTTTATTTATTTATTTATTTATTTATTTATTTATTTTGATACGTCTTTTGCTATAGGGTGCATGCGCTTGCCAGAAACAGAGAGACAGAAAGTGAGAAATCACTCCCCAGGGAAGATGGCCATGCTGCAATCCTTTCTCCTCCACTCTCCTCTTTGAATCTTAGGCACGCACACACATGCGCCCAGCGTGAGTTTAAGCCACCAGGTCTGGGACTCGAACTGCAGTGGACTACATTGGAGTCCAGCGACATAGACATTACACCAACTGTTGGTCCCGATACCTAAATTTTTAAATGTTTGTGTTGTTATTCAGCTGGTCTCAATTTATAATTTTACATATTTATGATCTTATTTAAAGCATGTTTCCTGTATCTAATTTTATATTATAATTTTGTATTATTTTACACACTATATGTTCACTAAATTGAATAAGCTTCTACCTATAAAACATGTATTAGCAAAAGTGGAGATAAATATAGGTCATAGTAATGAGTTATTTAATTTTTAGGAAAAATATGGATACATTTATAATTTATACATATTTATGATCTCATTTTAACTATGTTTCCTGTGTCTAATTTTATACTGTGATTTTGTATTCTTTTATACGCTATATGTTCACTAAATTGAATAAGCTTCAGCCTATAAAACCTGTATCAGCCAAAGGAGAGGTAAATATAGGCCATAATAATGAGTTATTTAAATATTTTAAGGAAAAAAATAATGTGAGACCAACTCGAGGTGTGGTGGCTAAGGTGATTGGATCCTTTATACCTGACTAGAGATTTGAGTCCTAGACCCAGTAGCTTGAGAAACATGTTGCCTGTGTGTGCGCGCGTGTGTGTGTGTGTGTGTGTGTGTGTGT
>NW_006159732.1:4976223-4984683 GCF_000334495.1 Tupaia belangeri chinensis
TTTTTTCTGTATACTTATAGGACGGAGTACATGTGCTTCTGCTATCCCTTAGTGTGAGAACTATCAAGACATTGAGAAGACATTGCTCTTCACTGAAAATCTCATCTTTGGTTTGAGATAGTCTGAGAGACATTCAGCCTGAGAAGCTGTGGGTAATGTTACTTATGAGCTTTGAAGGGAGATATATGTAGCCAGATATCAGTTTGGCAAAACTTGAACAATGACTAGCAGACAGGAATTATGCATCTCACAAGAGTTATACCAATATTTTTCATTGCTGGTCACATATTTGTATATTTTGAAATTGGTTTGTTATCTTTGTAACACTTTAGTATGAAATTAAGATTGATTTTCTCAAAGAATGTAAAGTACTACTCATTTATTAATTCATTTTGTTCAGTTATCCACATGAAGTAGCTGCAGTTATAATCTATAATATATGAGATGAATTAAATCATTACCAGCAGTGTAACTGACAGCTTTATTCACATAAATGTCCATTGTTCAAAAGCGACCACCATTCAGTATTTCAAAGGAAACAACAGACTTAATACAAATGAATAATTCAACTCTTTAGATTGGGGATGGAGAGATAAATGGTGAATAAGAAGTAAGCTGTAGAGAATAGAGGGGTAAGGTGGGGGTCAATAATGAAAGAAAATATTATAACATTACCATCTGACTTTGATAGTGGCTTCTCCAGTTGCTGGGTATCTCTGCTATGCTATTTTGCCCCTCTTTGGTACACATATCCTCAGAAGTATATGAGCAATTTGTTTGCTTATTCTAGTATATGTGAACTTCAATACCTTTATAGAGTTCAATTAAATGAACTGGAACCTGACTATTATGTTTCTTGAATTAGTTACCTTTTGGTAAAGTGTTTCAGCAGCTTTTGGTAAACAGTTGTTTCTTCTTTAATTCTGTGAGGGCTGTGTGCCTACACCCCACAGGGTGTCCATAGTTGGTGGTGACTCTACTGAGTCCATCTGACAAGGGTTCCATGTGTTGTATTCCTATTCTTATTCCAAGCTGAAGGAGAAGTCACCATTTGAGAAACATATTTTCTCATGGTGTAGGATAGGAACCGGGGATCTGAATCAATCCACTTAAGAGCATAGAAAACTTTGGCTCAAATGCCATTGTCACAGCTATGTAAGGTCCCACTGGCCAAAGTCTGTTTTGATCACAGCCAGAGTCAATAAACTAAACATAAATGTTCCACATGATGCACAGGCAAGACCCACGGTGACACCACGGCTGTATGTCAACCCTAACTTCCCTACTCTGTGCTGATTTACCTGGCATATGACATGAATGTGTCAGACCAGGGCTGGATATAGCAAAATATATAAGAAAACAAGTGTTATAATGATATATCAAACATATCTAATTTTATTTATTTATTTATTTATTTATTTATTTATTTTGATACGTCTTTTGCTATAGGGTGCATGCGCTTGCCAGAAACAGAGAGACAGAAAGTGAGAAATCACTCCCCAGGGAAGATGGCCATGCTGCAATCCTTTCTCCTCCACTCTCCTCTTTGAATCTTAGGCACGCACACACATGCGCCCAGCGTGAGTTTAAGCCACCAGGTCTGGGACTCGAACTGCAGTGGACTACATTGGAGTCCAGCGACATAGACATTACACCAACTGTTGGTCCCGATACCTAAATTTTTAAATGTTTGTGTTGTTATTCAGCTGGTCTCAATTTATAATTTTACATATTTATGATCTTATTTAAAGCATGTTTCCTGTATCTAATTTTATATTATAATTTTGTATTATTTTACACACTATATGTTCACTAAATTGAATAAGCTTCTACCTATAAAACATGTATTAGCAAAAGTGGAGATAAATATAGGTCATAGTAATGAGTTATTTAATTTTTAGGAAAAATATGGATACATTTATAATTTATACATATTTATGATCTCATTTTAACTATGTTTCCTGTGTCTAATTTTATACTGTGATTTTGTATTCTTTTATACGCTATATGTTCACTAAATTGAATAAGCTTCAGCCTATAAAACCTGTATCAGCCAAAGGAGAGGTAAATATAGGCCATAATAATGAGTTATTTAATTATTTTAAGGAAAAAAATAATGTGAGACCAACTCGAGGTGTGGTGGCTAAGGTGATTGGATCCTTTATACCTGACTAGAGATTTGAGTCCTAGACCCAGTAGCTTGAGAAACATGTTGCTTTTGTGTGCGCGCGTGTGTGTGTGTGTGTGTGTGTGTGTGTGTACATCCCAAAATTCTAACACCAGCTAGTGGTAGAAGAGGGAATTGCAGAGGTGGCCATTCTTCATGGAGTGTGTTTCTCACTTTCTCTCTCTGGCTCTCTCTGGTGAGTGCATGTACTCTCTTTCTCTCTCTCTCTCTCTCTCTCTCTCTCTCACACACACACACACACACACACACACACACAAAGAAACCTATTTTTGTACCTCAGTGATTTACATAAATCATTCATTTCATTGCCAGTTGACTTCTATCCATAGGATCATTTTTCTGATGATAAAAGTCAGTATTGGTTTTATTATTTAATTTTAATAATATTTTTTTGAAATTTTTGTTCTTTTATAAATCTTTATTTTTATAAAGCCAACATTACTGATCTTTTTTTCAAAAACAGTTTTAACATGATAGGACGACAGACAAACTTTCAGTTGAATCCTGATTTCAGTTACACATTTTGACCCTCTTCAAACTATTTAACCTTTTGAAGCATTTGTGAAATGGAGACAATGCGATTTTCTCCTACGTGTAATAAAAGACCTCTAAAGGGGCGATGCACTTCCACCTTAAAGCAATTCCTGCACTGAGACAGTGCTCACCAAGTGGAAATGACTGTAAGCCAGAAGACAAGAGACTCCCCCAGAGAAGTGTTCAGTCGAATATTAAAATGGTAATGTTTGTTTTGTTCAGTGCTGTGAAAACTGTCATGCTTGCTCTCTGTTTTCTATTTCTCTGTAGCTTCTTCCTCACTGAGAAGGAAGACTTCTTTGGCTTCAGTCCCTATGTGTGCTCAGAAATGATACAGAGAGAATAAGAGCAAAAACAAACATTTTTCACTAACGAAGATTAAAAATAAGGGAGCATAGCAGGGCTGTTCCGGAGCCAAGAAAGCCATCCAGCTACCCTGGTAAAATTCTCTCCTCTTGCCCACCTGATCTGCTGCTTTTGCTCTCATGAAGTCATCACTGGGAAGCAAACGCTGGCAGCCGGAGAGGATAGCCTTGGATCTGGCCTGCAGTCTGACAACATCTTTTTGGCACAATCTAGTGTAAAATATTTCTAGTATTATTCTACATTTATTCTGGCTACTGCATTTAGCCAATTGTAGCAGCCAAGAGGAAATTCCCTGTTGAGGAAACTCTGTGGGGTAGAGATGAGCAGGTGAGCTCAGCAAGAAATGGGGCTATCTGTTGACCCTCAAAGAAGAATGATTGCAGAGAATTATTTATCTTCTTTGGCTTCTCCTAAAAAAAAAAAAAAAGTAAAGTAAACAAAACAAAATTTTCCACAGCAAGAGGAAAAGGAAAAAGATAAATGGGAAGGATTTCCACTTGAAAAGTATGAGAAGATAAAGAACCCTTGGAAAAAATAGAATAAAGCATCTCATAAAATTTTCAAGCTAGTAACAAGGAAATATAAAAGAAACACTAAATCTCTTGATGAAAAGTTACTTCCCAAATTAGTTTTGTTATAGAAACTATTCTAGTCTTTCCTAAAGTATTTTCTTTATGATGCTATTTGATTTTATGGGGGATAAAAGTCTTGGAATTCTAACTAAAAAAAAAAATAATAAAAATCCTCCCTTTATTGTTTTGTCACTTTAAAAAATGCTTATGTAGGGCCAGCAGGTGGCCTGGTGGTTAAAAGTGCTGGATTCCCACGTGGCTGACCATGGTTCGCGTCCTGGATCTGGCGACTTGCTTTCTCACTTTCTCTCTCTCTCTCTCACTATGCCCCTCTCTGGTCAAATTGAAATAAATGAATGAATAAATAAATAAATAAAGTTAAATAAAATAATTATTTTAAAAATGCTTATGTAAGATAAATATAGTACACATATTTTCACACATATTTGATCAGTAATTTCCTCTGATACAAATTTTTTTTAAGAGGTTTTTGCTATATGCCGCATGCACTCGCCAGACAGACAGAGACAGAGAGACAGAAAGTGAGAACTCACCCCCCAGGGGGCATGGCCACGCCACAATCTCTTCTCTTCCATTCTCCTCTCAGGATCTTGGGCACGCATGCACACGCGCCTAGGCATGAATTTTAAGTCACCGGGCCTGGGATGTGAACCACAGTTGACTACGTGGGAGTCCAGCATCATAGCCATTACGCTAACTGCTGGCCCCTCCAATACAATTTTTTAAAAGAGAAATTTTGTAGGACTGTGGTTATATAGGTTACACTTAGGGAAAATATAATACTCTATTTTCATAATAGGTTTTGATCAATTTGAAATTTAAAAAGACCTCTACATTTCTGTACTCTAACCATATTTTTTTCTTCTATAACCTCCTGCAACTCCAATGGATGAAATGACAAATATTATTATTTTCAATATAAACTTATATAGGTGTATTGAAATAATTTTAACTATTAACAAAAAAATAATAATAACACATTTTTAAAAAAGAAAAAAGAAATAACTTCAATTAAATTATTCAGATTTTCTGTTATTTGTCCCTTTCTATTTCATCTATATTTCCTTATATTAATTTCTTCATATTTAAAAGCATTGACAAAGGACCGGTAATTCCAGTAAGATATTAACAAGATTTTATATTTCTTTTTTTTGGAGAGGTTTATGCTATAGGGTGCGTGCGCTCGCCAGACAGACAGAGAGAGACAGAGAGACAGAAAGTGAGAAATCACCCCCCAGGGAGTATGGCCATGCCGCAATCCCTTCTCCTCCATCCTCCTCTCAGGATCTTGGGCACGCACACACATGCGCCCGGCGTGAGTTTAAGCCACCGGGTTCGGGACTCGAACCGTGGTCGACTACATGGGATTCCAGTGACATAGCCATTACATTAACTGTTGGTTCCAAGATTTTATATTTCTAATTCACAAAAAAACATACTTTCTTGTATTTATTCCTGTAGTTCTCTCACTTTGAATCTGTATTGTCTCTTTGACATGCTTTTACCAATAACATTTTTTTAAATGCCATTTAGTTACAGCCCAAAACATGAAGAAGACTGAGCTAGTTATGCCGTTTCATTTGAAAAGACTAGATAGTAGAACCAGGTGCCATGCAAAATAGATGTCAATACTGTTCTGATGGAGAGAGGATATGGGAAGAGTTCCTGAAGGATGAGACAAGAGACTCTGGGTGCCCTACCTGGCAGTACCAACGCCCCAGACAACTGAAAAGAGATTTTCTAGTGTTGGCCACCCATGAACTGAATGAAGCCACATAGAAACCACATTAGGTATTCCCACCCGATCTTAAACCATCAAAATCAAGTCAAAAGAACTGCAAAGGTAGCCCTGCCAACATTTCTGACTCACAGAAATGTAAACAATTAAAAGCAGCATTGTTGTATGCCATGAAGTTTTTGTTTGTTTATTTTTTATTTTATTTTATTTTTTTGAGAGTTTTTCGCTACATGGTGTGTGCTTGCCAGAAAGACAGACAGAGATAGAAAGCTAGAAATCACTCTCCATGGGGGATGGCCATGCCTCAATCCCTTCTCCATTCTCCTCTCAGGCTCTTGGGCACACATGCACACACGCCCAGTGTGAGTTTAAGCCACCGGGTCTGGGACTCAAACCATGGTCTACTACATGGGAGTCCAGCAACATAGCCACTATGCCAACTGCTGGTCTCACCATGAAGGTTTAAGATGATTTATCATATAGTGATAGATAACCAAAACAGAAGTTGTTCCTATTTTCTAGCCTACAGTATTTTGGGTATAACCTGACTATGTAGATAAATACAGACTGATATAATTGCCAAGATGAGATCCAGGAGATAAAAATAAAAGGAGATCAGTCCTTGTAATTAATAGCATCAGAGGATTAAGAGATAACTCTTAGAGGGATTTGTGATTTTTGTTGGATCTTTAAGGTAAGATAACATAAAAAGAGGACTCTTTAAGGTAAGATAGTATAAAAAGAGAACAATCTGCAGAGTAGAGGGGATACCCTGTAAATTAAATAAATAGGTTAACAAAGTATAGGCCCTGGAGTTACATACATATATACACACATATGTGTCTGCACACACATACATATAGATATCCTATCCCAACTATATAGAATTTGTTTATGTGTGTATATATATATATATATATATATGCACATACAGATATACACATAGTTACACATTGACATATATATGTGTATACATATGTATCTATATCCCATTTATAAGGAATAAGTACCTAATATATATATGTGTGTGTGTGTATACATATATTATAACTATATATTATGTATAAACTATATATAACTCTATTTACATATATTATTTACATATATTACGGGATATATATATATATATATAGTATGTGTGTGTATATACATATATATAGACAGAGAAAGATAATCCAATATAAAACTAAATTTAATACACACACATATATGTAGGAAAATCAAATATGTATTAGCATTTACATGAGGAAATTTACATAATTTATCTGACTTAATCCCCACAAAATGTTACAGAATAGGCATTACACTTTCCAAATTAGAAAGGGAAATGAAGAGCAAAGTGTTTATATACCTTACTTTATAAATCATAGAGGATTTAACTCAGAATGAAATAATTCGAGTGCCCATACTTTCATTTCAATCTGCCTCTCTTTTCAGTCAAAATGACTGGAAAAATTATCTAATTGGTGTTATTCAGCACAAATTGCAAGAGGCAGTGAATCTGTAATTTCTTGCCTATTGCTCATGGCACTGTTTATGAGCTGGGGCCAATCATCTCCTCAAAATCATCCTACTCTTTTGGATTTCATGTGCCACAAAAAGCCAAAGCTCATTATTTGAATACTATAAAGAAAGACAAGCTCTGGACCAAGCTGTCATGTAGATCACCACTTCTCAGATACTAATGTTCCCATGAACTTGGGATCTTGTTAAAGTGCAGATTCAAATTCAGTAAATCTTGTATGAGGCCTGTGATTTCATAATCATGCGCCACTCTCTGAGTACCAACGATTGAGCTATTCGCACGTGCTCACATGCTTCTGTCTGCATCTTGTCCACCTCTGCCACTGGATTTAGACCTATGTTCCTGTTCTCTATTCTCTATTGAATTTTATAGTCCTGTGCTCTATTGTCTCGTATTTTTCTGATTGAAAAATTACCCAGTAAAGTAATTCCAGCCAATGAAACTAGTTTAAATTAGACCCCTCCAGAAAAAGTAATTCGATGTAAGACAGATTTTCTGTATATTCAGCTAAAAATATACAAATATTGGTGAGCTATTTATGCCTGAGATAGCCTATTAGAAAATAGTATTTTTGTTGCTTTTATTGTCATCTTGGCAAGGAAATAGTTTGGTAAATATTAATAACAACTATCAAATATTAGGAGACTGGTTTTTTGACTTAATGTAGGACTATCCTCAATCCACTTATTAAAATGGACAACAGCAGAGATGATACAAGCTTTCTTAAAATTTTATTTTTTCATTCTTTTTCTTAGTTTATACAGTTTTAAGATTTAATAATATAAAGTAACTTTCCATATAGTATGTCTTTCATTATTTCTTGATGAAAGAAATACTTTCAGGCAGGATTTTTGAAGGGTGAACTATGGCAGGATTTCAAGGTGTGAACTATGATGAGATTCCTTTGGTTTTTGCTACACCTGGATTAGTCTCATTTTTAACTATGATGAAATGATAGACATTGTTTCAAAGGGAGATTATACTGAATCCTGTTTCTACAACAATTTCTATCTCTTTTACTTGGTAAACACTAACATAATGTTAAATTACATTTGTATCGTCTTTTCAGACAATGCACTATCTTGATTAGATTTCTTGAGTAATAAAAATTGCCTACCACATAGGAAAAACAAAAAACCCTGCATTTTTCAAACAGGTTTCTTAGGGATAAAACTGTAAGTATATGGGATTTTGTAAGTACTGGGAAAGTGATCCACTTGTTCAATTCAGTTCTACAAAGACTCTAGTAAAATAGAGTAAGTTGAGTCTTTGATATAATTGCATGCGACTTAATTTCTTTAACATTTGCTTCCTAGTTGTGTGCTCTTTAGGATGAACACCTGCCTCAGTTTGTGTCTTGACTATTTGCAAATATTTATAAAGCATCTATGTCCAAATTAAACTCAACTTGGTTGATAAGACTTTCTTGGTCACTGCTTCAGAAAAACAAATAGGTAGCTAATTAAATGACATTCAAAGACAAACGAAAAGCTAAATATATTACTATATATATATA
>NW_006159732.1:4990758-5015346 GCF_000334495.1 Tupaia belangeri chinensis
TATATATATAATTTCTTTTTCTTTTTGTGGGGAGGCATAGGTTGTAAAGAAGAGATTAAATCAGGTTTGGAAAAAAAAATTAGGGCAGTTCTTCAGTGATTTGTTTCCTTACAAAATTAATTTCCTGCATGTGGTTAAAGCCAGCTGAAAATATCAATCTAAATGTTAATTTACTCTTTGTTTGTATGGCAACTTTTAGGCAATTGCATGTGTTTCATAAAGACTGTTAGATCACTAAGAATCACAGCGCATCTTTTTTATAATCACTATAATATTCACTCTCAAAATCAAGTCCTGTTCTCCTTGTCTGTAAAGACTGAAACTAGCCTCAGAGAACAGATGAAATGGGTACCAATCAATTCTATTCATTGACATAATAACACCAGAAGCACATGAGAAGGTTATACATGAAGAATACATCTGAGCCCCGCTAGCTTTCTGGGGTCTCTCTTCTTTTGCATAGGAGGAGAGAGATAATCCCACAGTGGAAGCGAAGGTCAGGGAGCCCTGAGCGCTTAGGAAGCCAAATGAGCCAAAGGAAGTCTGAAGTAAGAAGTTGCAGAATTTGCATCCTTTTATATCCTGCACTGATCATGCCAGATACAATTTTCTTTTTAAAAAATTTTGCCATAAGGTGTGTGCACTTGTCAAGAGGGGGAGTAAGAGAGCACCCACCAAGGGGCATGGTCATGCCATGATTCCTTCTGCTTTATTTCTCTCTCCAGTTAGGATTTTGGGAATTCACATGTACCCCATTTTTCTCAAGCCATACATTTGGGACTCAAACCAAAAAGTTGACCACATGTGAGCCAGCTGCCTTAATTACCATGCCATGGTGGCCCATCAGAAACAATTTAATGCCCAGTGTAATACTTTAATTCAGTTTTTCAGCAGCATAAATTAACCCTATTTAAGCTTTGGTTATGTGTCACAAAAATTGCCCTATTCAGGCAAGCCCTTTTTCTACATTTAGGTTGAAAACAAGGTTTGGCTTCATACAATATTTGTTTCTGGAAATTTTCTGCTTTGCACTAGTTGGCTAATAAGGATAGGCCTGGCCTTGTGTGATCCAGTCTTATTATCGTGGTTAATTTTGTATGCCAATTTAACTAAGCCACCACACTTGATTGTGTGGTGAAATAATGTTTTAGATATTTCTGTGAAAGTGGTTTAAGAGGGTCCAGCAGGTGGCATGATGGTTAAGGGCGCTGGACTCCCACATAAAATAAACCCACTTTATTCCCTACCCCAATCCTTAATATGGCTCTCTAGTGGAAAGACTTGGCCTCAGTATCAGCCACTCGTCTTCAATGTCCTTGTGCTTCTTGGAGGTATTATTCCAAGGCTCTGTCTTCGCTGATTGAATTGAAACTCTCAATGACATATGTTTATGCTAATTGTTTAATTTTATTTAACTCTAATTAATGATCTCTGTCTCATTTTTTTCTGACACCATATTGAATATTTTAATTTAGGTATGAAATGCCTTTCAAGAAATAAAAAGGATTCATATTGTGTTCATAATTAAAGTTTCATATTCATAAATTTTATTATTTAACTAATGCATTATTACTTCATCGTTCAACTACCTCAATATTTAAAAATTGAAGGCTCAGCATGGTGGCTTAGTTGGGGGTAGCACTATTGTGCAATGGTGGAGGCCATGGGAAGGCTCCAGGTTTGCTTCCTAGGTCAACTCTGCATGCCAGATGTGCCCACGGGTACAACCACCATCTTAGCTGTCAGGTCTGGGAGGAGGATTACATCATGAAGATTCCACAGAGGGTGATTCTCTCTCTCTCTTCTTGTCTTTCTCTTTCTCAAAAAAAAGTAAGAAAAACTTAAAAATAAAAATTAGAACGTAAATCATTTTACTTATAGCAATAATAGTATGTATTTTCTACTTGTATCTATCTACAGATACATAGGTACATAGATTACAATAATAATCCCAAAATATTCCTATTATTATCAAAACTATAACCTAAGAACTTGTAATAAAGTTGCTCCTAACTGTAACAATATATTTCAAAAAGAAAGTGATAATTAGAGAAACATTTATACAAAGACATCGTTAACCAGGAATGAAGATGTCGTGCATTTGTCTTTTATTACTCATATCATGGGTTGTGATTCAAGATGAGGATTCAGGAGACTTTTCTAGTTTTTTACTCTACATTTTGGCTAAATGATAAGATACTGTAATGAGGTGCTATACCTATGACTTTGTGGCCTAGGAAGAAAGCTTGTCTCTGATTTTTTTTTTTTTTTTAAGACAGAGGTTTTTGCTATAGGCTGCTTGTGCTCCCTGGAGACACAGAGAGAGACAGCAAGATAGAAAACAAGAAGCTACCCCCAGGAGGGATGGCCACACCACAGTACCTTCTTTTCCATTCTCCTCTTGGAATTTTGGGCACGCACGCACATGTACCTAGTGGGAGTGAGTTTTAAGCTATTGGGTTCGAGACTTGAACTGCAGTTGACTATGTGGGAAGCCAGTAACACAACCATTATGCGATCCACTGGTTCTGAAGACTTTCCTTAAATGGAGAGAAATTGGGATATAATTTACTATAGATATCTTCTGTGTTTAAAAATGTACATATCAACTGTCTTAAAGGACAAATATCGCTTAAGTATTTTACATATATATTTAGATATTAAGCTATAAAGAAGCTAAAATACTTCTATACAATTCAATAATTTCAATTGTTATGTATTTAACATATGTCTCCTTCAGGATTTGGAAGACAATTTTTGCCATTAATCTCTTGGTGGATTTAATGTTTTAAGCAGTTGTATAGATATTTTTACATCTAGCCTAAGATCCCTGTGGGTAAAGACCCACTAATTGTCAATCCTGATATTTCCACATTTAATTCCTCCCACTTCCAGAATTTCCTGTGCTTATCTTACTGTAGGCAATCAAAATGACCCCACCTCAGGACCAGTCGGTGGCATAATGGTTATGTTGCTGGACGCCTACGTGGCCGACTGCGGTCGGAGTCTTGGACTGCTGGCTTGAACTCACCCCTGCCACAGGTGTGTGTACGTGCCCAAAATCTAAGAGGAGAATGGATAAAAAGGGATTGTCATGGGGCCATCCTCCCGGGGGGTGATTTCTCACTTTTTGTCTCACTGGTGAGGGCATATGTCCTATAGCAAAAATCTCTCTTAAAAAAAAAAAAATCACCTCTATAAAATAAAAGCAGCTGGTTGAATGTCTAGTGTTCAAAGGCTTAGAAATGTCATTGTACCCTTTCACTTACTCCACTCTCTACTGCTGTTTGTTTCATGTAGCTTCCTGATCTTTACCTACCTTCCCTACTGACTTCACAGAAGATAGAGTCAGATATTTCTGACGTCCTTACTTTGAAATTATTTCTTGGATACTGGTATTACTGCTGTGTATTGGCCTTGTATATTAGCCTGGAAATGCCCACAGTTGGGTTTAGTACTTCTTGTAGAATAGGTCGAAGGTGTTCTTGAGTACCACAGTGGAAGCCAAGATTGGAATCTTGAACCAAACCAACCTTCTATATTATCTTCATCTATGGTGTCTAGTGAGTCTCCCTCTTACTGGAAGAATATTGCTTGTTTAAACACAAATGACAATCAAACAGAGCCTGTTTCTGTCAACCCTTTTTTATTTAAGAATTATTTTATTTAACTTTATTCATTTATTTTAATTTGGTCAGGGAGGGAGGGAGGGAGAGAGAGAGAGAGAGAAACCAAGAAGCCAGGTCCAGGACTCAAACCATAGCTGGCCATGTGGGAGTCCAGCACACTTAACCACCACACCACCTGCTGGCCCCATTCCTTTTCTTTCTTTCCTTCCTTCTTTCTTTCTTTCTTTCTTTCTTTCTTTCTTTCTTTCTTTCTTTCTTTCTTTCTTTCTTTCTTTCTTTCTTTCTTTCTTTCTTTCTTTCCTTTTCTTCTTCTTCTTCTTTTTTTTTATCTGTCATCCTTAATTTGAGCTGCAACTCTCTCTCCTTTGCTGAAGTCCTTCCTTCTTATGCACCAGAGAACACAACTTATGCAGTCTGGCAGTATCCATTCCTGGCTTCAACCTGTTCAATCTCTTCCCCACACTTAGACCTGGTCTTCCTTCCAGCCTTAGCCCACACACATCAGCTGAGTAATTCAGCGTTTGCTTAGTCACTGCTAGTAACAAATAATTCACGTCCTTACATTCAATTCTTGAGTAATTCAAAACTTCAGTAAGTTCTCCATTATGACTCAGAGTCTGACCCTTTTAAATATAAGTCCTTATTTGACCATACTAAAGAGCATACATGCAGAAGATTGTAAAAACTGCTTATTTGACAATCACTCTTAATTGATAACTTAAGGCCAAATAAAGCTTTCCAAAACCTGATTTAGAATATATTAATTAACATTAAATTTTGAGCCAAACTGTTTGGAAGTGAATCCTTTATTTGAGACACTATATTTCTGTTGTTTTTTGTTTATGTAACTATATATTTTATATACAAATGTATATAAAAGATTACATTCTAAGATTACATTAAATTTTTAAAGAAATTATCATGGTTTTCAAAACTTTATGTATTCATATATTTATTTATTTTAATTCAACCAGAGAGGGACAGAGTGAGAGAGAAAGTGAGAAAGCAAGCTGCCAGGTTTGGGACTTGAACCATGGTTGACCATGTGGGAATCCAGTATCCTTAACCACCATGTCAACTGCCAGTCCCCAAAATATCATACTTTGATAATGTGTAAAGTTAATAATGTATTTCAGTTCATTTACTGAAGATATTCTTATACTTGAAGACATTCATTTCCTTGCATTCTAGTTCCCTTATTTAAATCTAAAATCACACATTTGTGGAAATGGATCTGGTAATCATTCAATATATTACTGTATTTGTTTCTCATTTTTAGGTATGAAATTTGCAAGTGTACCTCTAATGCTATTGTCTCTCGTTAATAACACAGCTGAATTCAAGTTCAAGGCCAGAACCCTGGGAGAAGAGACACTAAATCTGGTAAAGTTGGTTTATTTAGAATGTACTATAAATCATGTAAATCGAGTAGTCATTCCAGCCTCATCTATTTTTGTTTTCCACAAAGATACCGAAAGGGACGTTGCTCGGTCTTTCCACAATCTAGTCACTGTTCAGCCTCATAGCTATATCCTCTTCACATCTCTCAATCATGTTGTTACTGATCCTGTTTACTGGTCTCCTCGCTTTCACCCTCACCCCTGGATTCTATTCTCTATCGGCAAACAGTGTTTATTAGCCGAGTTAAATCATGTCAATTCTCTTCTTACGACTCTCTAGCAATTCTCTAGGATCAAGTTTAGTATTTGCCTCTCAGAGGAGGAGCCAGGATGCCCTCTATTATCATGTCCTTCCTGCTCTGACTCACTGCTATTTTTCTGTTCTCATCTTTTATTTATCCCACGTGTATGCGGCTCTGGCCTTACCTGCCAACATCCACCCCTAAAATTCACCATTTCTTATCTTGCACATTCACTAAGAATGCCTTGGCTCTCCCCTCAGAGAACTATTGGAACACTCTACCTAACAATGCTAAGTCTCAGTCTAGCACAGTCTCCTTGATTTGGCTCAAGTGTGCCATTGACCGGTGAATGCTAGGCGATTACAGCATGATTTTTAAAGTAAGACTATGCCTTCTTGACATTATTATTTTTGCCCTCTGATGAGAAAACAGTGTCAATAAACGGAGAGTTGAACATATTATATCCAGAGTACAAAGGCTGGTGGAATGATACATTATAAACTTTCCGCCTTCTTGCTGTCATTTGGAAAATGTTTCCTGTATCTTATCTAGGAGATCTTCCAGTGCTGATTTATTCTCCTTTTCAGGAAAAGGAAACTAAAAAAAAAATTAAGCTTAAAATAAAGTTATAAAATGAAGTTCCTCATTAGAATTCAGTTCCAAAATGATTTCTGTTAGCTTGTCTAGGTACATTTTTATGCAGAATGAAAACAAAATTAACTCAATAATGAGTCAATGTTATTTAGAGAATATCAGGTACAGAAGGGCATGGTATAGTGTTGACTTTAGAAAACACAATTGTAAATGTTAATGATAGTCATGTTAACCTAGAACATAGAGGCAGAGATTAACTAGAAATTAATTTCAACCCACCAAAATGGAATGATAAAGAGTATGACTACATTAATTTCGACCATTGCCCCTCTGTACTATTTCGGCGAAAACACATCATTGCTATGAAAACAGTTTGGAGGATTTTGCCTCTATGAGGTGAAATATTAGGACTTTTTGTGTATGCTTTTAAGATTATAAGAATGAAATATGATAGTGCCATTTTTAGCATGCCATTATCTCTGATGGATGTCACCCTAACACAATTGCTTGTACAGCATATGTCAGAAATAAGTCATACTTGTCTTAAAACAGCTCTTTCGCTGGACAAATCTGTCTTTGGTTTAATTTCTGAATATGAGTCCAAAAATGCTCTAACCATAGAACTAAAGTATGTAAATAAGGACCTCTGATTATAAAAAGATACAGGTAGGCATTATTTTCACTGTCATTTAACAAAGTCTGTAACACTTTAGTCATCTGTTCTTATCTGAACATGATACAAAGATCAGGGACAGTTTTTTTGTTTGTTTTGCTTTGTTATTTTGTTGCCATTTTACTTTTTGCCTCAGGGTTTGTATGTGTCCTATAAGTCATTGTATAAAACCTATTCTATTCATTTGCAGCTCAAGAGAACATTGCTATGCCTAGTTTTACTTTTTTATCACAGATTAAATATGGTAGAAACTGTCCAAAGTCAAACTATTTCCTTTAGTCATCAGAATCAATGATATTAAAAAAAAAAGATTGTTCATTTTATTTCTTGAGAGAGAGAGAGAAAGGCATGTGAGAATGCACATGCTTTGGAGAGAGGTAGGTATCTACAGCAGAGTCCTATCACTCCACAATCCCCTCTCCAAGCCCTCCAGCCAGTCAGAATCATTGTCACTTGGGGACTTGCCATATTTCTTTAGATCAATCCAGAAAATAGGAACCCTGAGATCCTAGCCCCCATTTGTCAAGTGGGTCCAGCATTGCAAAACAACAGAATGCATCACTACAGCTGAGTCAGTCTGTAATATTCTTGAATAAAAAAATAATAATAATAGACTTTCTTGTGGTGCAGTAGTCAAATGCTGGACTCCTACATGATTAACTGCAGTTCAAGTCCCATACTGGGTAGCTTGAAACTCATGCCGGACACATGTGCATCCATGCCCAAAATCCTGAGAGCAGAAGGGATTGTGACATGGCCATCCCTGTCCCGGCCCCTGTGGGGGACGTGATTTTTCACATTTTTTCTCTCTGTTTCACTCTGTCTCTCTGGCAAGCACACATGCCCTATAGCAAAAACCTCTAAAAATTTTCAAAAGAAATTTGAGTTTGGAGAACACTTAGTTTTCAGTGACTTTCTCAATTTTCTCTTATTCTTTTCTTTCCTGTCTGAAATTCCCAAGAAGGGAAAAATCTATAAGACTTTTCAAATCTCTAGAGAACCTTAAGCTAACACTTACCTCTGTAGTTAACCAAAGGAATAGGTAAGTACGTTATATTTTCCAACTATTTTATATATACTGGTAATGATTTTAAAATGTAAAAAGGATAGCTATCCAGGAGCAGAATTACTGAATTATATGGTAGTTCTCTTTGAGGTTTTTGAGGAACTTCCACACTATTCTCCACAGTGGCTATACTAATTTATATTCCCTCCATTTGTCTGTCTTTTCAAACTTTTTCCCCCTTATTTTATTTGCATTTAATCACTGTATATCTTTGCAGCATACAAAATCTGTCTAGCATGAGTACACTATGTGTCAGTCCAGTCAAGGATGTCACCATGGATGTCATCATGAACAAATAAATTCCCACTTTTGTATTTGTTAAACGTTTTTCTTTTCTTTCTTTTTCCTTTCCTTGATTCCCTCCTTCCGGTAACTACCATTTCTTTGTGCTCCTATAGGTTTGACTATTTTTGACTTTACATATAAATAAGCACATGAGGGATAAAACATGAAAAAAAAATGACGTTCTCTTAAGATGCTTCTGTTGTTTAGTATGCACCTACACTAATGCAGAGATCTGTTCTTCCCAAGGCTTATGAGATCTACTTGAACTGATCCCTGTTCTTTCTTCCACCTCGTCTAGACCATCTCTAAGGTCTACAATCAGCTGTGGTCTTTTCATTTTTTTGCCCAACCCAACTCTTTTCTAGCCCAAAGATTTTAGAACCATCTTGTATACTTAGAGAATTTTTTTCTTGTTATTAAACAAACACACAAAAAAATGCTTCAGTTTTCATACTAATATCTGTCCTCTAAGGTGCCTATCTCTGCAAGCTGGCCACAATTGTGTAAGACAATTCCCTTATTCTCCATTTTAGCATTCTGTTTATATGCTATTTTCTGTGACTGTCTTCTTTGCTAAAATAATTTACCTTGCTTTTGTATCCTTTATATACATTGAGAAGTCTGTTAATTTCAGGCTCCAATTTTGATAAAAGTGCTCAATAGTATACCATGTGTTTCAAATTGAATTGCTCCAAAAGGTACCAAATGATTAGTTACCCTAAGTGGTGTGGCTAAAGCACACACTGGATTCAGGTGTTGGAAACCTGATTACTCTTCTTAGAATTCCATATCAAACTTTTCTATAAAAGCTTAATTACTGAAGATTGCTTACAGAATCAATTGCTTTATTAATGTGTCTAAGAGAGATTTTGTTAACTCCATTTTTCCTGCAGATTCATTACTTGAAATCATTCTGGTTTAGCGCTTAGTGATGATATGTGATCCTTGACCCGCTTGTCCATGCTATGGGATTTGTAGGGCTTACTGTTATCTACATGCATTGAAGATATTATCCCTGCCTTGCTTTATCTGCTTTCTTCTTCTTTTTTTTCCCCCTGTGTTTTCTTTCTCTGTTCAAATTCTGGTTTTAGGAGAAATTGTGAGGAGACTTAAAAAAAATTGCTATGTTGCTGTAGCAATAACCTTTATGTCACCTTCTTTTAAAGTCGTTTACCATGCCTTTCTATGTGCATCCTGGCTTCCCGTTTCTGTTCCTTTTTTTCACGCCTTCTAAACATTTTTGGACCAAGTAGCAATTTGTTTTTCAGTATTAAAGTGGAAGGGCAGAGCTGATTTTGCATATATAAACTGCAGTTAATTACACAGCTGTGTGCCAGAGTTATACAGGCTCTTCTTTGTGAAAAAGTAAAGCTTACTTCTCATTTAAAAACTGTCCCAGATGTCATTTTAATTTGTGAAGACACACAGGATAAGTTCTGGTCTTAGATGGTCCCAAGGTATTTCTGGAAGCCAATTCTGTTTTATTAAGTCTTACTGGAAACAGCACTGTGTTGTTCTTTCCGATCGTTCTTAATAATGTTCGAATGTCCTCTAAGTTTCCTTGGAATGTATTTGAATTCTCAAGAGGTTTTTGTTTTTTCACTAGTATGATTTTTTATTTGAGGAATTAGATTTTAGTTCAGTTGTACTGAAAATCACTGTTTGTAGTATCCAAGTATCAGCATTTCATCTTGGTAGTATTTGTGTATTACTCTCTCTGGCCTGTAGGCTACTTGCTTTGCATGAGAACACTCGTAATTTAAAATGGAGACTGTCACCATATTAATATCACCTTCTCCTCCTCAGAAATAAGCACTGTAGTCTACGCTCTTTGTGTCTAAATCTACCTAAGCATTTACTGTGTGAGGTCTAAAACTTTCTATGGTGAGAACTAGAAATAATATTTTATATTTGTTTCTATAATATGCTTCATTGAGTGACCAGCAGTTAGTGTAATGGCTGTGTCGCTGGACTCCCATGTAGTCGACCACGGTTCGCATCCTGGACCCAGTGACTTAAAAATCACGCCGGACGCGTGTGCATGCATGCCCAAGATCCCGAGAGGAGAATGGAGGAGAAGGGATTGCGGCGTGGCCATCCTCCCTGGGGGCTGATTTCTCGCTTTCTGTCTGTCTGTCTCTGTCTGTCTAATGAGCATACGCGCCCAATTGGAAAAACCTCTCTCTAAAAAAAAAAAAAAAAAAAAAAGAAAATGCTACATTGATAAGGAAATAATTAAAGATAGTTGAAAGTGATGTTTGATATAAGAGGACATATAGCCATTTACTTTGGGTTTTAGGATCATAGTCAACTGCCTGAACTCTGTAAATGGTTCTTCCTTCCTGCTTACCAAATACAAGGTGATCATTTGAGTATTTGGATTTGCAAAATACTCCATTTCACTAAATTATGCTAAGTGGTTATGTAAAAAGTCAGTAAAGGTCATCAAAGAATAAACTGAATTTATAGGTCACAGAGCCTATTTTCACTGTAGAAAATATTGACATTAGAAAAGAACGGGAAGCTGATTTACCTCTGAATTCTACAAAACTTTTAAAGAGGTTTTTAAAAGCATCTACTCATGTTATTTCTAAAGATCCCAAAGGATGGAATACTTGCAAATTCATTTTATGAAGCTTCTATCACCCTTATCCTTAGAACAGATAAGGACATGACAAGGAAGAAAAACTATAGACCAATATCTCTGATGAATATAGATGCAAAGATTCTCAACAAGATACTAGTAAATCATATCCAACAACATATAAAAAAGATTGTACATAACGACCAGGTAAGCTTTATTCCAGGAATGCAAGGGTGGTTCAACAAATGCAAAACCACAAACATAATGCACCGTATTAAGAGAAAGAAAGATAAAACCATATGATCATATTAATTGATGTAGAAAACGGTTTTGATAAAGTACAACATCCCTTCATGATCAAGACTCTCAGCAAAATCAGCAGAGAAGGGTCATTCCTCAACACAATAAAAGCTATCTATGAAAAACCCATAGCTAACATCATTCTGAATGGGGGAAAAAATGAAAGCTTTTCCACTAAAAAGTGGTACGAGACAAGGATGCCCACTTCCTCCACTCTTTTTCAATATATTACTGTAAGACCTCATCAATGCAATCAGATAAGAGAGTAAAATAAAAGGCATAGAAGTAACAATAGAAGAGATGAAATTATCTCTATCTGCAGATGACATGATTGTATACATAGAAGACCCAATGGTATCCATGAAAAAATTCCTGGAATTAACAAATGAATACAATGAAGTTATAGGATACAAAATCAACATACAGAAATCTATAGCATTTCTATATACAAACTGCAAGCAGACTGAGATAGAACTGAAGAAATTTCTATCCATTTACATAGCGACAAAAAGTATAAGATACCTAGGAGTAAAATAACCAAAAAAAAAAAAAAATCAAAATAGAACTGAAGAAATTTCTATCCATTTACCATAGCCACAAAAAGTATAAGATACCTAGGAATAAAATAACCCCCCCCCAAAAAAAAATCAAAGACCTCCACAAGGGAAACTATGAGAAGGTAAAAAAAGAAATTAAAAATGTAGGAAGAGGGTGGGCGAAGGAGTAGAGTCTGAGGAAGGACATTATAGAGAAAAATAGAGAGGCAAGGCATTTAGGGAACAAAGAAATGGATTATTATCTATTGAAGATTACTTTCTAAAATGGTAAACTGGACTGGTGAGAAATGTATGTTTGTTGGAATACTCACTTCATAAGCTAATTAATGTGATTGAATATATAAAAGAAATAGAAATAAAAAGAAAAAATGCTGCAGTCAACAATATGTAACTTAAAAATCTAAATAAAACGATAATTAAAAATAAAAAAAAATTGAAAATAGTTCAAAAAAGTAGAAGGACATCCCATGATCCTGGATTGGAAGACTTTATACAATCAAAATGGCATTCTACCCAAATTAATGTACATATTTAATGCAAATGCAATTCTTCACAGATTTAGAAAAGACAACAATAGAATTTGTCTTGAATCATAAAAGACCTCATATTGTCAAAGTAATCCTGTGCAAAGAGTGGAGTGGGTGGCATCTCACTCCCTGACCCAAAATTTACTACAACGCTGTGATAATCAAAATGTTATGATACTGACTGGAGCAGAATAGAGACCCCAGAAAAAAAAAAGAAACAACACATAGACCAAACTGATTTTTGACAAAGGGCACCATTTAATCCAGTGGGAAAAGGTAAAACTCTTTAACAAATTTTGCTGGAAAAACTGGGTAACTACCCTCAGACAGATAAATCTGAACCCCTACATCTCACCACTGACAAAAAAAAATCAACTCAAAGTAGATCAAAGATCTAAACCTAAGACCTCAAACTATAAAACTACTTCTGGGAAATACTGGGAAAATTCTTGGAGACATTGGGGTAGGAAAAGACTTCTTAAATAAGACTCCCAAAGCACAGTCAATAATACCCAAAATAGACAAGTGGGATTACATCAGATTAAGAAGTTCCTCCATGGCAAAAGACAAAGTTATTAGTGTGAATGAACAGACTTTGGAATGGGAGAATATTTCTCTAAATTATACTTCAGGTAAGAGACTGATAAGCAGAATACACAGGGAACCCAAGTGGCTTACTTGAAAAAAAAAAATCAACCCATTTAAAAGATGGGAAAATGATCTGAATAAACAACTCTCAAAGTAAGACATACAAACAGCCAAAAAGTATATAAAAAATGCTCAACATCCCTCATCATAAGGGAGATGCAGATCAAAACCACAATGAGATACCACCTAACCCCAGTCAGAATGATTAAATTTAAAAAGCAAAAATGGTAAGTGCTGGTGGGTATGTGATGAAAAGAGAACTCTCCTACACCTCTGGTGGGAATGTAAATTTGTCTAGCCACTCTGGAGAACAGTATGGAGATTCCTTAAAGATCTACAAATAGAACTACTATTTGATCCAGCAATCCCACTCCTGGATATCTACCCAAAAGACAGAAGAATGCGTAGTTTGGAAAAGTGCTTGCACATCTATGTTTATTGCAGCATTATTCACAATTGCTAAGACATGGTACCAATCCAAATGTTTATGAACAAAAGAGTGGACTGAAAAAGTGAGGCATCTACACTTTATGGAATATTACTCAGCCATAGAAATGACAAGACCCTGACTTTTGATAGAAAGTGGATGAATGGTAAAGACTTACTGCTGAGCAAAGCAAGTCAGATTCTGAAGGAGAGACACTATATGTCTCTACTTAATATATATCAACTGTCCACACTCTATGACTGAAACTGAAAGATTAGAAGATACAGAAACCTAGAAAATGGTTATATATACTGGATACAGTGTGGGAAGAGGGTGGAAAAAAGAGGAGAGTCTGAGGAAAGACATTAAGAAGAAAAATAGAGAGGCCAAATATTTATGGGACACAGAAGTGGATTATTATCTGTTGAAGATAATGTGTATAAATTAAATATATTAAAAAAGAAAAATAACTGGAAGCCAAATAATCTTTCTTTGGAAAACCAAAAACAAACTTCTATCAGATTTTCTCTCTCTCGGCCTATCATTCATTCTTTTCTAAACTGAAATTCATGTTATCAAGATTTATCAATACCTCCCTTTCCCACACTTTTCATTTGTAGATATTAAGATATTTTACTTTGACCTTGACCAACCCATTTTAAGTTATAATTGATCAATAATCAATAAACAATTGTGTAAATCAACTGATGTGCACAGTGATGCCTTATGTAGATGAGTCTCTATAGTATGTATGTGTATGTTTTGTATATGTGTGTATATGTGTGTCATGTGTATGTGTATTTGTATTTAAACCACACAAAGGAGAATTACTTTTTATATTATTATTATTAATTTTGGGGGATATTTTTTCTACAAGACAGAGAGAGACAGAAAGCAAGCAATCACCCCCCGGGGGGATGGCCACACCGCAATCGCTTCTCCTCCATTCTCTTCTTGGGATCTCAGGCATGCACACACTTGTGCCCGGCATGAGTTTAGGCCACCGGGTCCAGGACTTGAACTGTGGTTGACTACATGGGAGTCCAGTGATATAGCCATTACGCCAAATGCTGGTCTCAGGAGAATTACTTTTAATAAACTTTAAAGTGAGTAACTCGACTCTACCTAGATGCTATAACTTAAGGATAAAAAAGAACGACAATCAATTCTTTAACAATATTCAGTAATTATGCTTTTATTGTTGATAAAAATGGTAATTTATTATGATGATATTATTATGAAACTATTACATATGAATTATAGGATGAAGCACATAAGTAATATTGTTATTGCTTTGTTAAACCAAGGTTCAGCATACTAAAAAAAAATAAAAAAGATGTATTTAAAAAAGATTTTAAAGTTAATTAAAATCTCGTAATTAAAATCTTTAAATGTAAGCTGAAAATATCAGTGCCAGATAATGGGATATTGTATTTGCAGAAAAAGATGTATTTGTCTTGATCAGTATAAGGAGCCAGTGTCCCAATCCAGTAGCAATGATCACTCTTGAACTAATGAACACTTTTCATTCTATTTTCTGAAGAGAGAAAGCAGAGTTTCTCAAAGAAATGGCTGGTTATAGATCTAACTGGGACAGAAAATGTACAAGGTATTGTA
Source organism: Tupaia belangeri chinensis (assembly GCF_000334495.1). NCBI lineage: Eukaryota > Metazoa > Chordata > Mammalia > Scandentia > Tupaiidae > Tupaia > Tupaia belangeri. Next base: position 5,005,308 of record NW_006159732.1, read on the forward strand.
ATACCAGAAGTGAAGACTATATCAACTACTATTGATGTTGTACTGAAAGAAAATGAGAACCAATTTGAAAGGCTGTGGCAATTTCTTAAAATAAGACAACACTAAAGTTTGCTGCATTGAAAAACGAAAGAAAGAAAGGACAACTTTGGCTAAAGATGGGACACTTTGAGTATCACAAAGAACAATGAGTATAATGGATTTAAAATAATCAAGAATGCTAAAAATCCATGATTTCAAAATGAGAATAAGACAGCTACATTAATTATCTTAAGGTTTTACTAATACAACATTTTCTTTTATTTTAAAAACTTGTAAAATGGAGTAAAGAATCAAGAATCTATGCTTTATCAACTGTTTTGCAAGGTAATGAAGTAGTTATTGGATGGTTATTAGTAGAAAATAGTTCCAATGAAAGGCCTCAAATTACCCTTACAGTACTCCAAGCTGAGATGGGGCAGGGGGGCATCAATGAAGGAAACTTGGCCGTTATTGATAATTTAGTTGAAACTGGGAGATGGCATATGTCTTCATTATACTATTCTCCATTTTTTTAAACGCATGTTTGAACATTTTTGTAATGAACTGTTGAAAAGTTTTTAAAAAACTGATAAAAGGAAAGGAGTATGAAGAATATGGAGGGATACTTGTTTTGCCTATCTGGGTAGTCATAAGTTAGAGCCACTACCATATCTGCTGAGCAACAAGGACAATGTAAAATCTCCTGGAGAGGGACATCGAGAGGCTTTCACCACAGTGCCTGTCACATGGGAGTGGCTCAAAGTTATTTGTGAATTAAGTAGGTTAAATATGGAAAGAGAGAGGTCTTTAGAGGCTTTGACTGTATTCATGCACTCAGTAGTCATGGAAGATTTTTTGAGAAATTAATTTAAATATTTCATAATATATTTTAGAAATATAGTTCTTTTTTTTTTTAAAGAGATTTTTGGTATAGGGCACAATGTACTCACCAGATAAACAGAGAAATAGAAAGTGAGAAATCACCTCCAGGAGGGATGGCCCTGCCACAATCCCTTCTCTTCCATTCTCCTCTTAGGATTTAGGCATGCCCACACACATACACCTGGAATGAATTTTTTTAAGTCACTGAGTAAAGGACTTGAACCATGATCAACTAAGTGTGAGTCCAGCAACGTAACCACTATACCATCTGCTTGTTCCTTAGAAATATATTTCTGTTGGTAAAGCAAAAAGTCTGGATTAAGAGGTAAATTAATACCGATGGAGAAATTGATGAGTGTATTAGACTACTATTTCAGATAACAGAATAGGAGTAAATGGACTAATATAAAGTGGAGTGTAGAGATGCAGTAGATAGGAGGGAGATTAGAAATTTAGAAGCATCACAGCAGCAACACTGTACGTGGGAGGAGAGTAGAGAGTACTGAAATCTGTGTATGTTTACTGAAGGTCCATAAGAGCATATGGACAATTAAATAGAATTATTAAGAGAGGACTTTCCTTATGATCGTTTTAACCAGGAGCATATGTGTGTATGTGTGTGCATTTAATTATTATTACTATTACTTTTTATTTACCCTTCTCTTCCATCGTTATGCTGAAAAATAGATGGAGAATGAGGTCAACTCAACATTTGCTTTTGCTCAAGGCTACATCCAGCAAATTGCTTCTCCCTCCAATTCAGAAGAGAAATAAATCAATTACCCTTGCTGAAGGGTGGCTATCTTGAGTGATTTTAGGGGGAAAAAAAAAACTCAGGTCATTCTAAAGTAGTGTCTGAAATAACTGAGAAAAAGTTAAGAGCAAGATAAGCACTAATTCACGATCTCCTTCATCCCTATAAAAACGCACTTTATAGAGGTCAAATTTTATCTAACAGGTATTTTCAGGGTCAAACTGGTGTTTTAGTATTTCTGTGAAAAGTTTTATGCTGCACTGTCTGAGATAAAGTGTTTCTCTAGGAGCGGTCTAGGACTAAACTTTACCAGCAGCATTAAATAGACAACAATCTCCATATTAACCATGAGACAAACTCTTTGAACTTAAACCCCCCTGACTCTCTCACTTCAAAGTTTTACCATATATTATCTTTTTTAGGTGAGAAACTGAAGATAGAGGGATTATAAGTGCATTGAAGACGGACATAGTATATTTCTATTTGTTCTGGCAGCCTAAGCATCTACTAGTCAGTGCTTAGTAAGTATCCAAGGCAAAAGTGACCAAAGCAAGCAGTTAAGTTAATTTAAGCAAAAGAAAGAGAAATAGAGAAAAAAATACAGAGGTGAGAGAATAGATGAAATATACATAGTATACTATGGTAGGAGAAAGACGCACTTAGCAATGTGTGCTTGAATGAAGCATGAGTTAGAGTTGACGTAGGCATGGCGGGAATAACTACAGCCTTAGCATTGGGAATGCTGGATGTCTGGCTCTGATGCTTGGACAAGTTAAGACAAGTGGGGTTTATGATGTGCTTCTTTATTTATTACTATATTATTTTTTAATTAATTAATTTCTTTTTCTTTTATTTTTACAATTAATCACTGTTCATCTTTACAGCATTCAAAATTAATTTTGCCACCTTGAATACACTGCATATTGGTCCAGTCAAAGATATCATACACATTCTTATCATCAGATAATTTTCCATTTTTGTATTCATTAAATTTTTAAAATTTTTTTTCACATTTGATTCCCTTCCCCCCACCCCCGTGACCAACAAGGCCAATTTGTTTGCAGATTTTTTTTTACCTGGCATAAACAGTTAGATAGTCTGACTTGAGAAAGTTACTATATGGGCACAGAAGCACTACTGGAAACTTCCACCTTAAACTCTCTTCCAAAACCAAAATAAATAAAGAATATCATCTTGTGTTTTTCCTTTACTCTCTGAATATGGATGAAATACATTGATTTATTTTCAAATACTAAATCCACCTTACCTTTCTGGATCAAGCCTAAATTGGTTTTCTAGTATTCTTTTACATGCCATTTGATTTGTCTGCTAAGTTTATGTTTAGACGAACTATAATTTCTCTTTTTAGTATATCTGTGAATAATTTGAGATTTTGTTTTCCCAGATCAGGCTTGGTCTTGCTGGCATAGGCAGTATTACATTGAACCGTATGGCTGAAAGTACCTGGCCAGTTATATGTTTGGGTCCACGGATTATAATAAATTCAATTTTTTAAATAGATGTTGCCTGTTCAGATCATCTATTTCTTCTTTACAAGTTACATTTCATCAAAATTTTTGTGCATTGTAATGAAATTTATTTTTTTTGGCACAGAGAATTTTAGAATATCCTTTTACTTTCTTTGTAATGCTTTAAAATCTATAGCATGTTGTCTTCCTTTTTATGTTAGTTAATTGTCTCACCCACGAGTTTATTCATCGTATCAAGTTTTTTCAAATACTAATATTTGGTGTTGTTGATTCTAGTGTGCATTTGATTTCTAACTGTTGTTAGACTTCTGCTGTTGACTTTATTATTGATTTCTATCTAGTGCTTAATCTACTTCTTAAAATGCCTACTTAGAGGGGCCAGCAGATGGCATAGTGGCTATGTCACTGGACTCCAACTTGGCTGACCACTGTTCAAGTTCTGGAAATGATAGCTTGAAAATCAGACAGGGGACGTACGCATGTGTGCCCAGGATCCTAGGAGGAACAGGAAGGAGAAGGGATTGTGGCATAGCCTACTGCCCTGGAGGGTGATTTCTCAGTTTCCCTCTTCCTGGCTCTATCACTCTCTGTCTTCGGCAAGTGCATGCACCCTATGCTAAAAATCTCTTAAAAAATGCATACTTAGATCATTGATTTTCATCTTGTAACTTTTGTACCTCTTTGGGTACGTCTCAAAGGTGTTGAGATGATATATTTCCTTTATATTTCAGTCAATATATTTTCTAATCTCTATGGTGATACCTTGCCCTCAAGAAATGAGTTAGTAATAAGTGCATTGTTTAATATCTTCACATTTGGGAAATTTTAAAATGTAAGTAGTTCTTGCTTTGTTGCTTAGTTCAACTGCTGTCCTGAATCACTCTCCAATTAAGGATTGATTTTGACCACTGAAGAGCTGCACTTTTAAAATGAATATTCTATGGTTGATGGATGTATTGCTTTATATATATCATTCTATAGTATATGAGAATTTTTGTTTAATTCTATGTTTTTTTAAAACCGTTCTATAACTTATTGAAAAGCTTGTGCTAAATTTTCTGATTATGAAGAGTTATCTAATTCGTTTTTACTTTATATATTTTATGTATTTTAAGTATAAGTATTTATATAAATATTAATATATACAATATATATTATATATTTAAGTATATATATTTATATACTTTATATTTTTTCTTTATATATTTTGAAAGAAAGTTATTAATGTCATAAAAATTTGATTTTGGAGGGCCAGTAAATGTCATAGCAGTTACATCACTGGACTCTCACATGGTCAACCTGGACCAATGGCTTGAAACTCACAACAGGTGTGTGTGTGCATGCATGTCAGTGATCCCAGGAGAATGGAGGTAAAGGGATTGCTGTGTGTCCATGCCCCCCGGAGGGTGATTTCTCACTTTGCCTCTCACTGTGTCTGTCTCTTTCTCTCCAGTGAGCATAAGCATACTGAGGCAAAACTTCTAAAAAAAAAAAAATAGATTTTTTTTAAGAAAAAGTCTTCTTGCTGGACTGACTCTTTTGTAATTAGGAAATTCTCTACATTATCTTTTATAATTCTTCTTGCTGAAAGTCAGTCTTTGTGATATAGTGTCATTACTTTGAATATCTTTAGTTAACTTTTTTTTTTTGGAGGTTTTTGCTACAGGGCGCATGTGCTCGGAAAACAGACAGAGAGTGACAGAGAGACAGACAGCGAGAAATCACCCCCCAGAGGGGATGGCCATGCCGCAATCCCTTCTCCTCCATTCTCCTCTCAGGATCTTGGGCACACACACACGCGCGTCCAGTGTGAGTTTTAAGCCACTTGGTCCAGGACTCGAACCGTTGTCGACTACATGGGAGTCCAGCGACATAGCCATTATGCTAACTGCTGGACCCTTTAGTTAACTTTAGTATTTGTGTTTTTCCATTAATTTACTTTTAATCTTTTTATATTTTTAAATTTATGGTGTGTCCTTTAAGTAACATAACATTTATCTTAGTCCTGTAATATATATTTTATATTTAATTTAGAGTACAATCATGCCTCAGTATCCATAAAGGATTGGTTCTAGGATCCCCAATAGACACCAAAATCTGTGTATGCTAAAATCCCTTATTTAAAATAGTATGGTATTTGTATTTAACTCACACCCATTCTCCTAAAAATTTAAATCATCTCTAGATTACTTGTAATACCTAACACGTTGTAAGCACTGTGTAAATTATTGTTATACTTGAAGATTTTAGAGAATGATGACAAGAAAATATATGTATCTGATTAAAATAGAGGCAACAATTTTTTTTTCAAATATTTTCAATTCCCAGTCAGTTGACTGTTGATGCAGAATCTACAACCAAAGAGGGTCGACTGTATTTTGTCCTGCCTTTATTGTGATTACCAACACAGCAAATTATCATCACTGTGATTACTAACACATTGAATATATCATCTTACTTATTAATTTTATCTATTCTAGGTTTAGTTTTATCACTATTTTCATTTCTCCTCAATATCTCAATATTTCACGTTTATGAGTTTTTAAATGGATACCATAAATTTTACAACACATATTTTTTATTAAGAACCATTTATTTAAATTTATTAATTATTTTATTTACTTGTTTTAAATTTGCTATAGGACACATCCACTCATCAGAGAGAAAGCAAGAAAGAAAGTCACCTGGTCCAGAAATGAACCACGTTGGCCATGTGGGAGTCGGGCACCTTAACCACTCTGCCACCTGCTGGCCTCACAACATATATCTTTCACTCATAAAACCTAATATAAATGAATTTATTTTCCATTTCTAGACAAAGTTTTTTTTTTTTTTTGGAGAGATTTTCACTATAGGGCGCATGAGCTCACCAGACAGACAGAGAGAGACATAGAGACAGAAAGCGAGAAATCACCCCCCAGGGAGGATGGTCACGCCACAATCCCTTCTCCTCCATTTTCCTCTCAGGATCTTGGGAACGCACACACACGCGCCTGGCGTGAGTTTTAAGCCACCGGGTTCGGGATGCGAACCGCAGTCAACTACGTGGGAGTCCAGCGACATAGCCATTACGCTAACTGCTGGTTCCCAATTTTTAGACAAAGTTTAAAACAGAATATTTTATTTAATTTACACTCTGCCTGTAATACTTTATTTAATTTATACTCTACCTTACTGTGTTACTTTACTTATATTTTAAAAAGTTACATAATTTATAAGCTACAAAATGAAGTTTTGTTGTTTTATAGAGTCAATAATAATCTTTTTTACCTTATTAAGGGCTATTTATTATCTTCTTAATTCCCTTTTTTCTGCATATAAATATTTTGCTTTTTCATGTAGAACTTCCTGTGAAAACAAATGCTATATTCAATTCATAGTGTGCACAGAATATTTCCTAGTTTACTCTTAATTATATGTATTTGGCTTTTTTTCAGGACTCTGTAAAATTGTTCGAAAATAAAATAAATATCTTGATAACCAATTAAAGAAATGTGATTTATTATTACCTCCTTCTAGAACAAAAGATCTGTCCAAAAATCAAAATTTTACTTTCCACCAAAGAAGACAAAATGTACTTGAAGATTTCAAAACGTTTTCATTTTGTCTAGCTGTATATGTCATATCTTTCTACAGTAGATGCCTTGTCTACTTATATTATGATGATCTTGCTGTGAACCTTTCATATTCCTTCAGATAACTGAGTTTGAAGATTTTCTAAAGGAGCTTAGACTACCTTTTTTAGGAGTTAAACTATACCTGACAGAGGAGATTTTTAAAAATGTATTTTATAATTTATTACTTACATTTAATTGTTCTACATCGTTGTAGGGTATATGGTTTTTAAGGCATGTAGATAGTGAGCGGAGTGTTAATTATAATTAGCATTCTAACTTAATCTTTTATAAAATGCTAGAAATATTAACGTCTAAATGGAAATACATTGTTATTGCTCCCGAACATATAGATGTGAATATATATGTATCCTCAGTTCAATATACATTGCATACATTCATAAAAAGTAGAAGCTATCATTTAAATTTTCTGCTTTATTTCAGAAATTAATTTTTGAAAATATGATAAAGATGCAAACTCAATGGATGAAAACAAAAAATATTCTAAGACAAACATAGCCATTATAGCAAAACAGGAAAAAAAACATAAAATAGTCAATTATTTGTAAATAAAATTAGATTCAATGAGTAGATACTGGTTTTAGTAACAGAATTAGAGTGGCTCATTTTAATTCTGAATGTTTATTTCAACAAACCTAGTTCTGATCACAATAATCTTAGCTGTAAACTTTCTTTAACTTGAAATAAACATTTTTTTTTTTTTTAAATAATGCTGCTGACGAACACATCAGTACGAATTCCTGTACTCAATTTCAATTGCTGGAACATCTCGTATCCTGGGTAGTAGTTTCTAATGAGAGTAATAGATGAGGTGATTTCTTCTGCCACGTCATGGTCAGCAAAGAAGCAATGGGAAGATTCAAGTGGCATTAGGCCGAGGCGCTGAGAATCACTAAAGAAAAAGTCCTGGGAAAATTTGACTTGCTATCAAAACTGAAATTTTGTTTATTCACTCTAAAGTATTCTATGTCTGTTGTGGACCAACATTTTTTGTTAACTCCTACTAGTACTACTAATATACATGGAAAACATAAATAACTGGAGAAGTGTCTTATTTATTTTTATATTAGTGGTTTTTAATTTTGTTTTTGGTTTGTTTATTTTTTGATTACATGTGAGGGTTCTCTTCTCTAGAGTCTAGAGATATTTCCTTTGCCTGTATATTTGAAAATGTTCTAGAAGTGACTTCAAGGGCTAGCCCTAGTTAGATACCACCAATATAGTAAATTAGATATAATTAGGTATATTAGCAAATATAACAATAACAAAAATAACACGCAAGTCAGATTATTCTAAATAATCAAAATGTGACAGGTCTTGGAAGGTATATGTTAAACAAATAAAAGTATCAAGAATATTTATTATATTTTAAGTTTAACCAACCTGAAGTTCAAATGAGAATGCTGTGTGGAAATTTATGTGTAAATTCTTTAGAAAACCAAGTTTACTGGATGGAAGTCTAATGGTCCAACCACAGTGCTTCCCCTTTTTAAGTCTTAGAACCTAGGAAGAAAGAATCTCTGGTCATCTGCCTGAAATGTCAATATTTGTGAATATCTACAATTGGGGTACAACGGAAACATTTAGTAATATTAATAAAAACAATTTTTTACCCTTAATATCTAAAAGAGGAAAAGCTATTGTTCTTATCTCTTAATCTACCTTCATCGTTAGAACTCAAGACCACAGTGTAGGATCAATTTGTGTGCTGTATCTCACAGTAGCACAGATCAATCGAACTGAGGCTTCCTTCTTCTCTTTTGAACTTGCTCATGTCTACAAACTTACTTGAAAGATGCTTGTAAGAAGTAAAAGAAACCCACAAATAGAACTACCATACAACCCAGTAACTCCACTTTTAGGTATTTACCCAAAGGATTGAAAAACCCTCAGTTGGAAAAACAGTTTCATATCCATGTTTATTGCAGCATTATTTACAATTGCTAGGACATGGAATCAGCTAAAATGTCTAAAAATGGATGATTGCAATGAAAAAATGTGGCATATGTTTTCTATGGGATACTAGTAAGCCATAAAGAATAATGAAACCCTGACATTTGATACAAAGTGAACCAATATGAAAGATTTAATGATAAATGAAGCAAATCAGAGTATGAAAGACAGACATCCTATGCAGATAATATACCAATTATCTGGGCTCTATGGCAGAAACGGAATGTTTGGAAGGTATAGTAGCAGGGAGTGCAATGATAGATACTAGAGATAGTAAGGATGAGGTAGTATGGAGGTGGGTAATAGATGGAGGGAGGGAGAGCAACTGGGGAAGAAAAGAAAAAAAATATGTTTAATTGACAAAAAAATTGAAAACCTGTTTGCTGCTGCTGATGTGCATACTATGTATACACATAGTAATGCCTTTGTCTTGGCTGATTTGTATGATAATGGTGCTGGAAAAAGAAAAGTTATACATTGTAAAGACATATGTGATTAGATGGGACCAGCAGGTGGCATGGTGGTTAAGGCGCTGGACACTCCCACATGGCCGACCAGGGTTCGTGTCCTGAATCTGGTGGCTTGCTTTCTTGCTTCCTCTTTCTCTCACTCTCAACATCTGTCTTTCTCTGGTCAAATTAAAAAAATAAATGAATGAATAAATAAAATAAAATAATTATTAAAAAAGACATATGTGATTAGATGTAATATAAAATAACAAGGTAAAAGGTATATTTTTGGATAGATTATGTATTTTCTACTACTTACAGACTTTACAACACCATAGAAAACAATCAGACTTCTGACATTGAGTGTTTTTGTTGATAAAATATTTTAAAATTTTGCTTTATGTAAATCACAAATGATACATAGGGACGAAATATTATATGTGAAGGTTTTATCAAAGTACAATTACATTATTACAAATATACAATTTTAAGAAAAGTATGATATGTTCATGTTATTGCATTGTCAAAACAAAGGGATTTAAAAACTCATAAGTTACATATGTTTTGTGCCTAGATAAGAACAATTGTCTCCATATCAATAAACAATTTTCATTTAATAAAAGTGGATACTTATATAACCATTTCTACAAATGTTTTCAGATTTATTATTTAATCATTTCTGAGTAGTAAGTTTTATTCACTATATCTTAGAGCAGTAAAAACAAAAACAGAGGTTGACCAAGTGACATTTAAGAAATAGAGGTAATTATAATGTGAGACAGGATTTGCCACCAGAGTCACTACCTCATCGTCCAGATAGTTGGATTGAATTGATTAAGTTTTAGGGCAAGAAAAATA
>NW_006159732.1:5015377-5064690 GCF_000334495.1 Tupaia belangeri chinensis
TACAATTTTACAATGGTGACCTAATCCCAAAATGTTATATCTACCCCTTCTAGACAGATTTTCTGTCTGTCAACATATTCCAAAGCCTCTTTTTGAGGTTTCCAATTTCAATATAAGCTTTAAAATAAATCTGATTTTCCAGTCAGGAAAATGTCAGGAAAGCTGTTTCACTTTGGATGTTCAAGGATTAAGAGCTGTATTTATTTATTTAGGTATAGGGTGTATGTGCACATTGGGGAGAGATAAAGTAAGAAAGCACTTCCCCCTGGGAAGGGCGGCCCAATGGCCATCCTGCAATCCTTTCTCCTCCATTTCTACCTTCTTTCAGGATTTTGGGCACACATCTACCAAGCGTGTATTTTTTTTAAGCTGCCAGATCCAGGACTCAAACCACAGAGTCAGCCATGTGGAATATAGCCACCATAACCACCATTCCACTGGCTGGCCCAGGATTTATTACAGTAAGTAGATCTTAGATGATTCTAGGGAGAAATGGTGATGTGAAAGTCCCCAAATTCCAAAAAAGTCAAAAGATCAATGAAAAGTTCACATTAACCTTTGAAACACTGGCTTGGCTGGACAATTTAGAACTTGCAGTAAAGTGTTTCTTATACTGAATACATGAATAGGCAACACCTCTTTCACATCTTTAAATAAAAATCATACTCAAAACATCCAGAAATCAGCTGGTGAAACCAAAGCACAGTCCACAACAACCAGCTCAGGAACCAAACCAAAGTCCAGCAACTGACCCCAAATGGTTGTAATTTAATCAGCAACTGACAATTTAGAACCAATCTGGAAAAGCCAACTATGCTTCACTAACATATCATCAAGGGTGCTTCAGTCCTACTTAGCCTGCCTGCAGCTTTCCCATGCCAGCAGTCTCCAGTCAAGGACAATCTGGTTTTCCCTTTCAGTAACCATCAGGTTTTCATTCTCTGTTTGACTTGGAGTCTCTGGTGTTGGTAGACCCCCTTGCTATAGCAAACTCTGAATAAACAGCTTTTGTCTATTCTCGTTTGGGTGGTCTTCATTTATTTTGGCAACACTTAAATATATCTTCATAGTATGAACAGTGTTTTAGTCCATTCTTTGTCTAGTAACAGAAATACCTAAGGCTGAGCAATATATAAAGAATATAGGTTTGTTCTTATTTAATTTTATTTTTTTAGAGAGGTTTTTGCTATAGGGCATGTGTGCTCACCAGAAAGACAGAGAGAGACAGAGAGACAGAAAATGAGAAATCACCCCCCAGGGGGAGATGGCCACGCAGCAATCCCTTCTCCTCCATTCTCCTCTCAGGATCTTGGACATGCATGCACACGCGCCCAGCATGGGCTTAAGCCACCGCATCTGGGACTCAAACCACGGTTGACTATATGGGAGTCCAGCGACATAGCCATTACGCCAACTACTGGTCTCAAAAATAAAGGTTTATTTACTCATGGCTTTGGAAGTTCAAAAAGGGGGCACATCTGTTGAACATCGCATTGTTGATGAGGACTCTCTATAGAGTTCCAAGGCTGTTCAAGGTATCACATGATGAGGGCAAGAGCAGAGTGTTTGTTTCTGGGTGCCCATTCTGCATAAAACAATAAAAAGAGGAATCAGTTATGAGATCTCCACTCTGATAACTTCATTTAATCCAAGTCTCCTCCCAAAGGTCTCAGCTTTTGAGATCATAGTCAACATAAGTCTTTATCCTCTTAATACTGTTACGACAGTTCACCAAATTTCAACACGTGAATGTTGTGGGGATATATTCAAATTTAGATGATAGTTTATGTAATGTAAGACGATTGAATGATTTTGAAACAATGAAGATTTCAAACCATTATTTACAAGTGAGTGGATTTAGGTAGCAGATGGCATAATGGTTACGTCACTGGACTGTCACATGGTCGAACATGGTTCAAGTCCTGGACTTGGCAGCTTCAAATCATGCCTGGCACATGTGTGTGCATGCCCAAAATCCTGAGAGGAGTATGGAGGAGAAGAGGTTGCAGTATTGCCATCTCCCCAGGGAGTGATTTTCTGCTTTCTGTCTCTTTGTCTCTCTCTGTCTCTCTGGCAAGTGCACACATCCAAGAGCAAAAATCTCTCTCTAAAATAAAAAAGAGAAGAAGAAGTGGGTGGATTTAGAGAGGAAAAAAGTCAGAAACTTCTAAAACTTTGCATTAGAATAATTGTAAACAAATTTCTGTTCATTATCTAGACCCTCTGTTAGACACTTACTGCATTCAACCTCATTCAATCGTGTCAGCAGTTCTAAAGAGCAGGTATTTCAGATGAAGAACTAAGACATAGAAAAGTTAATTTTCTTACTCAAAGGTAGCAATCTGTGGAAACTGATTTCTATTTGATGTTGTATCACTGTCCTCAGCCCCAGCCTTTTTCCTTAGACTATACTATTTCAGAGTACTGAATATAGTACTGATTTATTCACTCATCATTTACTTTATATGCAAATATTAATTAATTGCTTACCATAATCTTGGCTCAATACCTGTGCAGTTCTCACTTTGTTTTAGTACATTATTGCATTGCTAATAGAAATATCTGAAACTGGGGACCAACAGTTGGTGTAATGTCCATGTCACTGGACTTCTATGTAGTCTACCATAATTCTAGTCCCAGACCCAAAGGCTTAAACTCACACTGGGCGCGTGTGCATGCGTGCCCAAGATCCCGAGAGGAGAATGGAGGAGAAGGGATTGTGGCATGACCATCCCCCCTGGAGGGAGATTTCTCGCTTTCTGTCTCTCTGTCTCCCTCTGTCTTTCTGGTGAGTGTGTGCACTCTATAGCAAAGACCTCTCCAAATATCCAAATATATATATATATATATATATATATATATCTGAAATTGGGTGATTAATAAAGAAAATAGAAGTTTACTTGCAAAATTCAGATTCTGATGTTTGGAAAGCCAAAAGCATCACAAAACAATGAAAAACAGAACTTTTAGCAGAGCAGATCATGTTCTCTATCCATTAGTTTCTTCTTCTGGTCCATATCCTTACTGTCTCTGCTTGCCTCATCTCCTCTCCTTATGTATACTCTATAATTCAATCATGGATGGAAATCCCACCATAATGACTTTATTGAACACAAAGTTCCCCACCCCAAAACAATAGAAAAGGTTTAAGTTTTATCTTAATACCATTACAGCACAACCTAGTCCCAGTACATGCGATTATTTCCAGATTTCTAATTTCTCAACCTCTTGGGAGATTCATTTTATTTATTTATTTATTTATTTATTTATTTATTTATTTATTTATTTATTTTGAGAGGTTTTTGCTATAGGGCGCATACACTAGCCAGAAAGAGAGAGACAGAAAACGAGAAATCACCCCCAGGGAGATGGCCATGCCAGATCCCTTCTCCTCCATTCTCCTCTCGGGATCTTGGGCATGCATGCACACGTGCCTGGCATGAGCTTTAAGCCACCGGGTCCGGGACATGAACCACGGTTGACTACGTGGGAGTCCAGCAACATAGCCATTACGCTAACTGCTCGTCCCAGGAGATTCACTCTATTAGCCCTCTGGATTTAAGTTAATATGAGAGCTTTGGTTCTCATAGTTGATCTCAATTTGATCAAGAATGTAGGGGAAAAAGAGAAATGGAGGCAGGGAGATAAAAGCAATTCCTTTACTACTCATTTTTGACTGCATACAAAGTGATATTGTTCTTTTTTTTGAGTTTTTTGTTGTTTTTTTGTTTTTTGTTTGTTTGTTTGTTTACTATAAAGCAAGTGTGCTTGCCAGAGTGACAAAAAGTGAGAATGACTCCTCCACTCTCACCAAATGAGGATAGCCATGCTAAAATCTCTTCTCTCCATTTTCCTCTCAGGATCCTGGGATTAAAAAGGTGTTAAGATAAAATACACATGCGCCTGGTGTTTTAAGCCACCAAGTTGGGTACTCGAACCACATTCGACTACATGGGAGTACAGTAACATAACCATTACAGCATCTGCTGGTCCTAGTATTGTTCTCTTAATAATTTTTATCTACTTTGGTATTCCATAAATATTTGTTGAATGGACTAATGTTGGTCTTGTCTGTCAACAGAATATCATTCATTAGGATTGCCAGATATATTTGTGTTTTTCTAAGGGATTTAATCCAAAGATGACAGTTCCTTTGACTTAACATGGACAGTCTGGCGCCTGGTGGTAAGAATTTCTTTTCTTTTTCCAACAAGTTTGCCACCAGAACACAGGTGTGAAAACCACCACTAAATCAAAGCCAAGATGTGAAAGGAGAAAACTCACATCAATGTAGTTGTCGTTAGACACGTAGATTCCAACAAGTCTACCACCACTGCCCATCTGATCTACAAATGTGGTAGGATAGGCAAAAGAACCATTGAAAAGTTTGAGAAGGAGGCTGCTGAGATGGGCAAGGGCTTCTTCAAATATGCCTGGGTCCTGGATAAACTGAAAGCTGAACATGAGCGTGGTGTCACCATTGATATCGCCCTGTAGAAATTTGAGACCAGCAAGTACTATGTGACTATCATCGCTGCCCCAGGACACAGAGACTTCATCAAAAACATGATTACAGGCACATCTCAGGCTGACTGTGCTGTCCTGATTGTTGCTGCTGGTGTTGGTGAATTTGAAGATGGTATCTCCAAGAATGGGCACACCTGTGAGCATGCCCTTCTGGCTTACACACTTGGTGTGAAACAACTAATTATTGGTGTTAACAAAATGGATTCTACTGAGCCACCCTACAGTCAGAAGAGATATAAGAAAACTGTTAAAGAAGTCAGCACCTACAATAAGAAGATTGACTACAATCCAGACACAGTAGCATTTGTGTCAGTTTCTGGTTGGATTGGTGACAAGTGCTAATATGCCATGGTTCAAGCGATGGAAAGTCACCCGTAAAGATGGCAATGCCAGTGGAACTACACGGCTTAAAGCTCTCGTTTGCATCCTGCCACCAACTCATCTGTCTGCCTCTCAAGGATGTGTACAAAATTGATGGTATTGGCACGTCTCTGTGGGCTGAGTGGAGACTGGTGTGCTCAAACCTGGTATGGTGGTCACTTTTACACCAGTCAATGTGACAAGTGAAGTAAAATCTGTAGAAATGCACCATGAAGCTCTGAGTAAAGCTCTTCCTGGAAACAACGTGGGCTTCAGTGTCAAGAACGTGTCTGTCAAAGATGTTCAGTGTGGCAATGTTGCTGATGACAGTAAAAATGATGCACCAATGGAAGCAGCTGGCTTCCCTGCTTAGTGATTATCCTGAACCATCCCATCCAGGCCACATCAGTTCTGGCTATGCCCTCTACTGGATTATCACACAGCTCACATTGCTTGCAAGTTTGCTGAGCTGAAAGAAAAGATTGATCACTGTTCTGTTAAAAAGCTGAAAAATGGCCCTAAGATTTTGAAATCTGGTGATGCTGCCATTGTTGATATGGTTCCTGGCAAGCCCATGTGTGTTGAGAGCTTCTCTGACTATCCTCCTCTGGGTTGTTCTGCTGTTCATGATATGAGACAGACAGTTGCCGTGGGTGTCATCAAAGCCATGCACAAAAAGGCTGCTGGAGTTGGCCAGGTCACCAAGTCTGCACAGAAAGCTCAGAAGGCTAAAGGAATATCCCTAATCCCTGCCACCCTGGTCTTAATCAGTGGTGGAAGAACAGTTTCAGAACTGTTTGTCTCAATTGGCCTTTTAAGTTTAAGTAAAACCTTCAGAAAGAAAGGAAAAATTTTTTTTTTCTATAGGGCACATCTGTTCACCAGAAAGGCAGAGATAGACACAGAGATAGAAAGTGAGAAATCACCCCCAGGGGGAATGGCCATGCCCCAATCCCTTCTCCTCTATTCTCCTCTTGGGATCTTGGGCACACACACACGCCCGATGTGAGTTTAAGCCACTGGGTCAAAGACTTGAACAGCGGTCAGCTACTTGGGAGTCCAGCGACATAGCCATTATACTAACTGCTGGTCCCTATGCCAGTCATTTTTCTAATTTATTTAAATAAATTAGTTTATTTACTTACTACAACAAACCTGTAAATTAGAAACTATCTAGCTTTGCAGAAAATGAAATAAGTTACAAAGAGTCATGAATAATTTACCTGAAATTAATAGTTAAGTGACAGGAAGAAAGTATTTCTCTTCCCATGGAACAGATGAGGTAGTCGAAGCAAATTCTCATAGAATTCCAGTCTAAGTTGAATGACCAGAAACAACGACTCCCAAAGACAGAAACTTTACTCATTGACATTTTGGGGAAAGGGGATTCATTTGAATGAGAGCAGATTTCTTTTTCCTGAATGAATATTTTCTTCCAGCTTCCTGTTGGCAAGGAATTTTTTAAAGCAAGGTGAGTGCTGAATTGCCTATATATTCAAAATGTTGTGTTTGTGTATCGGGGTGAGGAAGTAGGAGGGTGAACTGAACAGGGGCAAACACAGTGTTAAGACCTAGTCCTGGGGCTGTCAGGTGACATGGTGTTTGAGAAGCTGGACTCCCATGGGATCCACTGCAGTTTGAGTCCCAGATCTGAGGGCTTGTTTTCTCACTTTATCTCACACACTCTCTGTCTGCCTGTCTCTCTATGTTCAAGTTAAAGAAAAATAATGGTAATAAATAAAGTTAAGAAAATAATTTCTTCTTTTTTTTTTTTTTTGGAGAGGTTTTGCTATAGGGCATGTGAGCTCACCAGAAAGACAGAGAGCAGAGAGAGACAGAGATAGAAAGCAAGAAATCACCCCCTGGGGGGATGGCCACACCACAATCCTTTCTTCTCCATTCTCCTTTCAGGATCTTGGGCACACATGCACACATGCCTGGCATGAGTTTAAGACACCGGGTCTAGGACTCAAACCGCGGTCTACTACATGGGAGTCCAACAACATAGCCATTACGCTAACTGCTGGTCCCAAGAAAATAACCTATTTGTTCTCCAGTTCTAATCATTGTATTTTCACATGGGAAACAAGAATTTCAATACTTCTCTGGCAGAAAAGCTTTTTTTTCTTCTTTTTCATTAAAAAGTCAGTAAACTATTATCCATGCTTACCACAGTGCCAATGTTTCTTTGTAGATAAGAAATTTCTCTGTGAGGAATTTTCATTGCTCTGCAAAGGTGCTAATGAGGCAGGTCTTAGGCTGACAGACCCATGTCAGGTAAGGAACTTTCTCCTCCCACAGAGACTAGTTTTTTAGTTCCAGTGGGTTGCCTGCTTTATTTCTGCTCATTATTAGCTATCCAAGTGTTCAGAGTTATTTCATTTAAATATAACTTTAAATTTTGAATGGAATTATTCAGTGTTTATAGCTCCTCAAATGCCTTTAAAAAAAAAAAAAAACTTGTTTTCCAGAGATCTTTTTTTTCCCCTCCTATAATTTTCCTTACAGCTGACTTCTTGGTCTGTTGAGAGGATAATAAGACTCTGAGAGTGTAAAATTTGAGCAGCCTGCTCTTGGCTGATATAGCGAAACAAACATTTAATAGTTATCACCTCACTAATAAGGACATATACTTGAAAGAGAAACTGACACTTGTCCTCTCATTGAAACTGAACAGTTTGTTGTTAGCATACATGAAAGAGTCCCCTTTGGGGAGCTTATTCTTTTGCCATAGCTAACATTGTAGGGTGAGAAAGTGTATGAAATCTGAGCAAATAACAACTTTTGGGCACTACAAGGTTATAGCGCATAGCACTAACTTGTTTACATGTATTGTTTTATTTAATCCTTACCTAAGGATTAAATAGGTACTTTCTCCTCTCCTTGTCTCTTCATTTCTCTCTGGCTAGCACATGTGCCCTCTGGCAAAGTTAAATATGTATACACACACACACACACAGACACACACACACACACAAACACCTGTAAAGGTAACCACAAGCTTCACCAGACTGCCATAGTGGTCCAGTAACCAAAGTTAAGAACTGTTAATAATGATCAAACTTTTATTAATGTCTCTTTCCCAGAAGATATCATTTCTTGATTTTTCAAAATGTTTTTTTCTCTAGCATCTGTGTACTTCTTGAGTTTAGAGATAATAATCTTCTCTAAAGAGTCTTTCTATGTCATTTAAAGACAAGTAATATAGTGATTAGATGGCAATGCAGTACGTAAAATACAATGTTCTGGGGGGCAGCTCTAATTTCTGCTCTCCTAAGTATTACGTTTTTTAAAGAATTTTTTATTTAAATGTTATTTATTATTGTTATTTCTCTTTAATTTTATTACAGGGTATAGGAACTCACCAGGGGGAGAGAGAAAGAAAGTGAGAAATGAAGTCTCTGGATCCAGGGCTCAAATAGCAGTTGGCCATGTATGAGTCCAGCACCTTAAAGAACATGCTAGCCCATAACCTGCTAGCCCATAAACCTTACATTCTAAATGAAGAGAGTCAGTCTATAAGTAAAATGACAAAAATAAAAAGTATGTCACGTGGTGGTATATGCTTTAACATGTTATACAGATAATGTCAGAGGAGAGAGAAGAATGGAGGACTATAATGGCTTACTCTATTAGATTCAGTGGTGAGAAAGAGCCTTCTACCAGGAAGGGAGATGATGTCCACTGACATAGATCTAATCAAATATAAGCACAACACTTGCAGATATCTGAGAGAATTTCTGTCAGAAAGCAAAATATGCAACAGCTCAGATAAAAGAATACGCTTGGCAGATTCGAAGAGTAATAAGAGGATTAGTTTGCTGAAAAGGAAAATGACAAAGTGGAGAGTGTTTAGAGTTTTGTCAGAGAAATACCCAAGGCCAGATCTTGTAGAGCTTATAATCCATTGTAAGGTTACGAAATTTTATTTTGAAAGTGATGGTAAGTCTTAGAAGATTTTGAGCACTGGTTTAACATCACCTGATCTTTTTAAAAAAATCCTTGAGTCTTTATTTTTTTTTTCAAAGGATGCAGTAAAACTAATAAGACAAGTCTAAAAGCAAAGCTAGTTAAGAGACTATTTCTCTAGTCTAGGCATGAGAAGATGATAACTTGAATGAGGTTGATAAGAGTAGAGAAAAGATTTTGTATTTGAAATGCCTACTAATTGAAATAGAAGAATGCTAGGAGAGCACTAAGAAAGATGAAGTTAATTCCATTTCATGTCAGGTAACACTTACTTCACCCTCAATTTTTCTAGCACTCCCAATTTTCACTCTGCTTGATAGCCTTTTAACAAGATCATAGTTACTGACTGGCCTCTGTAGAACTAAATCCCATAAGGTAGAATTTATTAAAGTGCTCCTTATTAATTTAAGATTTCATCTTTTAGTAAATATTAATTAAGAACATTTTAAAACAAGAAAGTTGTTTTGTAGATTTTAGGTATCATTTTAGTGACAGATCTGAAATGCAAATATTAATCCTCAGCTGTTTATTAAAGGCAGAGCTATATTTGTTTGGACATGTTAAAAGCCTTTGGGCTGACAAAGGAGTTTGTATTCCTGAGAGAAATGACTAGAATAAATAAATGCTAGTATTTCAGGCCAGTTTCTTTTAACCACTTTCTACTACCTTAGCTCTACTACCTAATGAACAATTCTAATAAAATCAGTCTCATCTTTGGCAAAATAAAAATGAATCATTTGTTTATTTCTTATCTAGGGAAGTATCAGCATATACTGTTTTTGAATATCAGGGTTTTTTTTTCTATTTTATTTTATAATTTCTTGTTTACATTTAATTGTATATCCATGCTATGTGGCACAACATGGATTTTCAAAGCATATAATAATGGGGACATACAGTGTTTGTCTTTCATAGTTTGCCTTATTTTACTTAGTATTACATCTACTGGATTCTACCACTTTTTACCAAATGACAAGGTTTCATTTTTCTTTTTGGCTGAACAGTATTCTACTGTATATAGATTTCACGATTATTAAATCCAATCATCAGTTGTTGGACTCTTAGGTCGATTTTATGTCTTAGCTATTGTAAATAGCGCTGCAGGAAACATGAATGTGCAAATGTCTTTCCAACTGAGTAATTTTCTTTCCTTTGGGTAAATTCTTAAGAGTGGCATTACTGGGTCATATGGTAGTTCTATGTGTAAATTTCTGAAAAACCTACTTAATTTCTTTTTACAATGGTTGCACTGTTTTTTTTTAACTTTATTTTTTTATTATCATCATAATATTCTTTATATTACATAAGATTGCATATACCTTTACAGTGTATTACATTGCTTTTTCGAAAGGGAATGTCATGCATGTCAGTCAATAAGAGACATTAATCTCCCCACTTTAACATTAAATATCTTTTCTATGTTTTTCCCAATCATTATTATTATTATTCTAGTTATTTTTTAAAACAGTCAATCACTATTTCTCATTTTGCTTGTAAAAAGACTTTACACTCATGAAATACTTCTCAGACCAATCCAGTTGAGAATACTATACCTATCCTCATCAACAGGTAATAAGCCATATCTGATTCTCACTACCGTCCTGCCTCTCTATTGTTCTCTTGCTATCTTTCTCTATCCTCTTCTCTTCACCTCCCCCATTCCACACTGTCCTATTCTCGTTAAGTACCTTCACTGCTTTTATGTCCTCCAATTTTTCGCTCTCTACCATAGAGTGCGGATAGTCGGTATATATTGAGTGGATACATACAATATCTTTCTTTCATAGCCTGGCTTCCCTCACTCAGCAATAGATCCTCCATATCAGATCACTTTCTATCAAATTCTAGGGTCTTGTTATTTTTTTATGGCTCTGAGTAGTATTTCATAGAGTATATATACCACACTTTTCCAATCCATTCATCAGTTTGTGGACATTTAGGTTGGTTCCATGTCTTGGCAATTGTGAATAATGCTGCAATAAACATGGATGTGCAAGCACTTTTCTGACTGAGCGTTCTCCTGTCTTTTGGGTAAATACCCAGAAGTGGGATTGTTGGATCAAATGGTTGTTCTATTTGTAGATCTTCTCCACAGTGGTTGAACTAGTTTACATTCCCACCAACAGTGTGGAGGGTTCCCTTTTCACCACATCCCCACCAACACTTATCACTTTTTATATTCTTAATCTTTGCCATTCTGACAGGGGTTAGGTGGTATCTCATTGTGGTTTTTATCGGCATCTCCCTTATGATGAGGGATGTAGAGCATTTCCTCATATGCTTTTTGGCTGTTGGTATGTCTTCCTTAGAGAGATTTTTTTTCAGCTCATTTTCCCATCTTTTAATTGGGTTAATTATTTTTTTTCACATAAGGCACTTGAGTTCCCTGTATATTCTAGTTATCGGTCCCTTGTCTGAGACATATTTAACAAAAACATTTTCCCATTCTGAGGGTTGTCGGTTCACACTTGTTACTGTGTCTTTTGCTGTGCAGAAACTTCTTAGTCTAATATAGTTCCACTTGTCTATTTTAGGGATCATTGCCTGTGCTTTGGGAGTCTTATTTAAGAAGTCTTTGCCTAGTCCAATGTCTCTCTGAGTTTCCCTAGCATTTTCCACCAGTAGTTTTATTGTTTGAGATCTTAGGTTCAGATCTTTGATCCATTTTTGAATTGATTGTTGTTAATGGTGAAAGATGGGGGTTCAGTTTCATCTTTCTATAGGTGGATACCCAGTTTTTCCAGCACCATTTACTAAAGAGGTTTTCCTTTTCCCAATGGATTGACCGATATCCTTTGTCAAAGATCAGTTGGCTAATAGCTTTGGGGGTTATTTCTGGGGTTTCTATTCTCTTCCATTGGTCCACATATCTGTTTTTATGCCAATACCATTGACTGCACTTTTTAAAAAAATTTCCCCCATGGACAATGTCAGATTGCTTCATATAATGTATTCAATAAAAGGAACAGAAGCTCTTAGTCCATGAGAATCTTTATCTTGCCAAGAACTTAATCTTGGAATCATAGTTCTCCTTAATCAAATTTCAAGATGACTGTAGCCATGCAGGCAGCTTGATTACAATTGGTGAAAGACCTTGAAGTAGAGGGCCCAATTCACTGTATCCAGATTGTTGACCAACTTAAAGTGTGAGGTTTTATATATATATATATATATGTGTGTGTGTGTGTGTGTATTTATATAGTTTTGTTTTAAGCTGCTAAAATTTGTAGTGATTTTTTTTTTTCATATTGCGATAGGCAACTAACACAAGTCATCCATACCAACACAGGGATAAATCTCAACTTGGCATCAGAGAAGAGAGTTAAGCTATCATTTGTTTTAGTGGAGATTGCCAGTCTGATCATCACTTTAGACAATTGAAAACTACAATAACCTTCTAAAACAAATATTAAAAGTCAAAATGAAATGACGTCTAATGGGTAGAACAGACTATATTCATCTTTGGCCAGGGATGTTTGTATTTCAGTGTGTTTTCACCTTTTCTAAAATGGTTTAAAAATGATTTTTTTTTTTCAAATTGACATTTTATTTAGTCTTTCTTAATCTGAAAGCCAAGGTAAAGAAGAAAAAGTCAAAGTAATATAATTTTACAAATTCTAAGCATCTACAAATCCCTGTTCACAGGGATTGGAGGGTGGTTCAGCAAACTCTATGCTAAATATGCAGATGTGTAAATAAAGTTTATTTTATTTTCATTTTGTTCTATGCAATGATAACTAAAGGCAAAAAACAGAACTCAGACTGGTAGAGTGGTAAATCATTGGTTGATGCAAAAGATATTGGATATTGGATTCTACTGTGTTGATTGCTATGATACCGTGTCGGAAGGAGGGTGAAACAGGGGAAGAAAAGAAAAAAGGAAGGAAGGGGACCAGCAGTTAACATAATGGCTATGTCACTGAACTTCCATGTAGTCGACCATGGTTCAAGTCCTGTATCTGGTGGCTTAAACTCACACCAGGCGTGTGTGTGTGCATGCCCAAGATCCCGAGAAGAGAATAGAGGAGAAGGGATTGTCGCGTGGCCATCCCCCTGTGAGGGCGATTTCTTGTTTTCTGTCTGTCTTTCTCTCTCTGTCTCTCTAGCGAGCGTATGTGCCCTGTAGCAAAAATCTCTCAAAAAAGAAAAAGAAAAAAGGAAGGAAGGAAAAATAATTCTCCATTCAAGTCAAATGATTGTGTATCAATAGAATTAGAGGCCATAAGATGATCTGACCTAGCAGTGACTTCAGTAAGAGAAAGCCGAAGAGGGTTAGCAGGTGGTCCAGGGTTCAAAGTGGCTGGATTCCACTTGCCCATCTGTGCTGTTTGAGTCCCAGACTAGAGGCTTCAGGAACACTCCAGGCACAAGTGCATGTTTGTAAAAAGTCCCAAGAGGAGGGTCCAGCAGTTAGTGTATGGCTATGCCTCTGAACTCCCACATAGCTGGCTGGTTTGGTCCCAGACCCAGAGGCTTAAACTCACGCTGGGCACATATGCATGCATGCCCAAGATCCTGAGAGGAGAATGGAGAAGAGATTGCCTCCTGACCACTCTCCCTGGGGGATGATTTCTTGCTTTCTGTCTCTCTGTCTCTCTCTGTCTCTCTCTGTCTTTCCAGCAAGCGCACACACCCTATACCAAAAACCTCTCCAAAAAAAAAAAAAAAAAAATCCCAAGAGGAAAAAGTCCCAAGAGGAGCATTTAGGGGGATGGGGGTGTAAATTGTAAATTACAGTGCAGCCATACCTATTAGAGGTGATTTCTCCCCCCCCAGCCCCCTCTTTCCTTGGTGAGTGTATGAACCCTATAGCAAAATAAATAAAAAGGAGTAAGCAAATTCCCTCTGTCAATCTAGCACCCATTCTGCTTATCAAGCATTTGGTTTTGAATCTTGAATCATTTTTTAGTACCCTGCATTAAAATGCAAATGTGCTTTGTAGGAGTCTTATTGTCATTTGTTATCAATAAAATTCTAAGTAGAAAATAACAAGACTGGGTGATCAGGTAATCTCCTGGGACAAATAAGCAGGAGCAACAGGTACATAAACATTTCCCTTTAAGTCATGGCCATGAACAAAGAATTTTTACCAACACTAAAAACACACAAGGTGTAATGAGATCCAGTCACTTACAATTCTGCTGATATGAAGTTTGCAACCACATATGAGTCTAAGCCTACATTTTCATTAAGTTCATATTTGAATGCACATGAACTATTCTTCACAGTTGACTCATTGCTTTAAACTCATTTACTGTCCCAAAGCAGATCTCTAGAGTTCCTAGAGGAATAGGAGAAATTAAAAATACTACAGCATTGGTTGCTATGTCCAGAGTCAGGTCCTGTGGACCAAGTGAGTTTTCTCTAAAAGGAAAAGGCTCATTGTTCACTTCTATGTTGTACATCCTCAAAATCATGGTGAGTGAAAAGCTTTGGGAGTACAGGACAAGCAGTTAGCCTAATGGCTATGTCGCTGGACTTCTATGTAGTTGACCGTGTTCAAGTCCCAGAACTGGAAGCTTAAACTCATTCTGGGCACGCACGCGTGTGTGTGTGTGTGTGTGTGTGTGCCCAAGATTCCAAGAGGATGGGACCAGCAGTTAGCATAATGACTATGTCGCTGGACTCCCATGTAGTTGATCCTGAGAGGAGAATGGAGAAGAAGGGATTGCGGTGTGGCCATCCCCCCTGGGGGTTGATTTCTCGCTTTCTATCTCCCTGTCTCTCTCTGTCTTTCTGGTGAGTGCACACATCCTATAGTGAGAAACCTCTCCAAAAAAAGAAAAATAAATAAATAAAGATCCCAAGAGGAGAAGGTATTTTGGAGTGGCCATCCCCACTTGGTGATTTCTTGCTTTTTGTCTCTCTGTCTTTCTGGCGAGCGCACATGTCCTATACCAAAACCCTCTGAAAATAGCTTTGTGAGTACTTACTCTGATGACTGATAAGTGACTTGTGGCTAAGAGATATAAAAGGCTAAATTTAGAAGTGATTTAACTGAGTACAAAGCAAATTCCAAACATATTTCAAAATAATCAGAGGAATATATTTACAACGTTCACAACACCAAATGATGATAAATGTTGGAGATGGTAGGTATGTTTATTTCCTTGATTTTACCATTACACAATGTATGCATCTTTAAAATGACACTGAACCTCACAAAGTTTACAATTAGTAGATATAAGTGATAAATTACAACAAAATTATTATATAATGAAATACATACATATATACTTTTTAACTTATTATTTTTTAGAGGGAGATGTTTGTTTTAGGGCATGTACACTCACCAGAGAGACAGAGAAAGAGAAAGTGAGTAACCAACCCCCAGGGGAGATGGCCACATTGCCATCTCTTCTCTTTAATTTTCCTCTTGGAATTTTGAGTATGCATGCATTTGTCCTTGGTGTGAATTTCAGGTCAAGCTCAGGACTTGATCCCGTGGTTAACCATTTGGGAGTCCAACACCTTAACCACTACACCACCTGCTGGCCCCAATAAAATATTTTTAAAAAATCAAGTATATCTCATTTTTCAACCCTTCATAGTATCTATAACATTTGTTAGATGGCATGATTTCTCTAATCCAAATGATTATTGCAGACATATTCTACTAAAAATTTCTACTGTGTAGGACAACCTGTTACAGTGTAAGTATCTCCATAAATGGATTCTGAAGGGTCTAAGTTTGATAGGTTTGCTGAGTTAAATACCCAATGCTTTCAATTTGCAGATTGAATGATTAAGGCTCCAACTTGCATTTTTTTCTCTTTCCTTTTTATTTATTTATATTTTGCCTGGAAAATGAGGCCTAACATTTCAAAAATCTATCTTTGCCTTGAGGTTTCTCCACTATTTATATAGACAGCTTCCAGGGATTTTGTTTAATTCTTGAAGTCATCAACTTCTTTATGAAAAGATGCTTTAATAGAAAAGAAACATTTATCTTTTCATAGGAGAATATGTTTTTTGAAAGTAAAAGTATCTTAAAACACTCTAATGTTGGCTAGTATGGGAGAGATAATATTTGATTTACAATAATACAAATGATCTCAAGACTGATCGTGATAAGTCTGCAGAGGCAAAATGAAATTAATGTTGCAATATTAGGTGCTAAGACAAAGTCAAATTTATCTTTTTCTCTGAAACTTTCTGCTAACTTGATATTGTGTAAAGAAGAAAAAAATGACCTCTCCTGAGAATCTGTAACCACAAGCTGGCACATGAGTTCCTGGTGTGAATTAATGTTATCCATGGGATCCAAAATAATCTCCAATCGAGAATTTAATTTAGTCTGCATCCATGCTGCCCTCAAGATCTGAAATAGACCATAAATGGAGGACTTAATATAAGGAAGTCTCACTTTTGACTCATCGTTACTAGGAGAGACAGCACAATTTTTTCTCAGAATAACTCAACTTTAACCCAGGTCTCAAAACAAACCAACAGACCAAATTACAAGAAAAATTACCTTCACAGAGTAAAAGCATATTTTTTTTTAAAAAGCGAGAAGACAAAAGGAAAACATACACATGGAAATAACATGGGTGAAAGCTAGCTGAAAAACGAAAACAATAGAATAAGACATTAAAAGCCTTGAGATGTTAAAAATTATCAGTTACAGAATACGTAAAACCTAACATGATATGTTGATATAGAGAAAAAGACAATTAAAAATATGACCAATAGACAAGAGAATTTAATAAATCAATATGCAGGGCCAGCAGGTGGCATAGTGGTTAAGGTGCTGGCCTCTCAATTGGTTGACTATGGTTCAAGTCCCGGATCGAGTGACTTGAAACTCATACTGGGTGCGTGTATAGGTATGCCCAAAATCCAGAGAGTAGAATGAGGAGAAGGGATTGTGGCATGTGGCATGGCCATCCGCTGGGGTGTGTTTTCTCACTTTGTCTCTCTGTTGTTTCCTGTGTGTCTTTAGCAAGCACATGAACCCTATAACAAACATCTCTTAAAAGAAAAAGAAAAAAAAGAAAAAATAATCAATATGTGGGCATCAAAAACTAATAAAACCTAGGGACCAGCAGTTAGCATAATGGCTATGTCACTGGACTCCCATGTAGTCCATCGCGGTTCGAGTACCAGACCCGGTGGCTTAAAACTCACGCTGGGTGCATGTGTGTACATGCACAAGATCCCGAGAGGAGAATGGAAGAGAAAGGATTGCGGCATGGCCATCCTCCCTGGGGGGTGATTTCTCACTTTCTGTCTGTCTGTTTGTCTCTGTCTGTTGGTGAGCACACGCGTCCTATAGCAAAAAGTTCTCAAAAAAATAATAATAAAACTTATAAAATTAAGTAGACAAATATTTTTTTGTAAAGAACTATACATATCAGCTGTATATGGGATAAAAGTGACTCATCATGCTCTTTTTAGCTATGATTTATTTTTCAATTTATTTTTGGTATTGAAACTTTGGAGATGCACCGGGCAGGTAGTTATAGAATGCTTTTCAGTTGGGATTTGTCCATTTTTTTTCCCCTTAAAATTGCAATATGGTTATGGGTTTTGGAGATGTATACAGAAGTAATTAGCCATTTTTATCACATCCTGTTAATTGCATACAATCAAGGTGATTTATGATGATCAGTGTTGACCTTGATCACCAGACTGAGTTAGTGTTTGCCAAATTTCTCCACTGACATACTATTTTTTTTTTCCCCTTTCCATACTCCATTTTTTTTAAAGGAAGTCAGTTTATGAGTCCGCACTTAATGAGTGGTTTGTCATCCTCTGCCTCATTGAGGACAAGTATCTATAGATTATTTGAAATTCTTCCTCATAAGGTTTATTAATATTGGAGATTAAACTGAAATCATTCCTGTTACCACTATGATACAAAGAGGTTGTGGAACTTTGGTTTTGGCCATATCCTCCCTAGCAGACAGATGACACATCTCAGTCTGTTTATTCTCCCATGACGGACCCGTTGGGGAAGTAGAGTTGGGCACTTGTAAACATGATAACACACAGGATGATGTAATTCAAGCTCCTAACATTGGATTAAGTCCCTAATCTTTCCACAGAGAGTAGTTCCTCTGATTCATTAACTTTGCATTGGGAAATTCTCTCAAAATAATTCATTTTAATTCATCTAGAGACTGCTAACTATGTTAGTTCAGTTTTCATTTACATCAAAACTATTGGTTTGTTGGAAAAGTCATGATATATTTTTCAGTTTTCTATGTAAAAATGCAACATTCCTTTTATGCCAACCAAATAAATAGCATGTGCCATAATATAAACTATAATTTTCTTGAAGATTATTAAGTATATTAGACAGGGCTCTCTAGGGAAATAGGCCAAGTTTGCGTGTGTGTGTGTGTGTGTGTGTGTGTGTGTAGTAAGAGGGAGAAAGGTTTTAAGTAATTGATTCACATGACTATGAAAGTTGACAAGTTCCAGAATCTACAGGGTAGTTTGAAAGTAAGAAATCCAAGAAAGCTGATAACACAGGTTGAGTTTGAAATCCAGCAGGCCAATGTTTCAGCTCCTATTCAAAAACATGAGAAAGTGTCCCAGTTCAAAGTCAGGCTAAAGTAATGTCTCTTATTCAGGAGAGGTTCGAGTTTTTATCCTGATCAGGTCTTCAATTGAATGAGATCCATCCATGTTAGGGATGGCATCTGCTTTACCTAGCTTATCAATGCAAATGTTAATCTCATCCAAAAATACCTTCACAGAAATATTCAGAATACTGTTTGACCTAATATCTGGGTACTCTATAGCCCAGTTAAGTTGATGCCTAAAATTAATGATTGCATTAGGGTAGAGTATTAAGATAGGAAGACATCCAGAGATTCCATGTGGACTTAAAATATACTTTTATAACTTTATAAAGTTCAGATTTCAACATCTTCTCTTGAGATACTTGAATTATTTTACAAGAAAAGGTTGTGGTGATAGGTGATAGGACACATAAAAAAAAAAAAGAAAAGATAGCTTATTATTTTTACTGAAAATATTGAACCAAGAATACCACCCTTCAAAAGGAAAAACAAAATAAACAGACCTAAGACAAAATAAACAAAGAGAAAGGGAGAAAAAATATTATAATATTGTTAACAGCAAATGTATTGCATTGTTAAAAATATTATGATATCAATGACACAAATCCAAAGTGCTTGTTATAAATAAATTTTATCTAGTGACACATTCAATAAATACATGCCAGCCTCTCTTTACAGGACTCGAAAGACATTGGTAACCAAAGAATAGGAACAAGCCCTCATGGAGCTTCCGTCTTCACAGGGAAGGCTGACCATACATAGTAAAGATGTACCTGCATTGTATGCTAGAAAGTGACCATAAAATTCCCTACTTGCCCTCTCTTTCTGTGTCTGAGAAACACAGAATACTTTGACATCCTTGAGACCTGGCCAGTAGGAAGTTTTCTCCACAGGCTTACAGCCAAGACAGGACATTTCCTGGCACTCATGATGTTATTTAGGTAGAACAAAACAAAACAAACAAAAAAGACATTGAGAAATGAATGCTTAAACTCTGATATAAACTCCATACCCCAATACCACCCTTTATTCCCAATGAAGACATAACTAGTAAAACATCTCTTGAGTCATTGTCCCTTACTAGGAAGCAGCAGCCCTCTGTATGTAGGCGCCCTCATAAATGCTTTGTACTGATTACCTGGCAATTTCTGTCTTTGTAACCCTAACAAGTCCCATCTCAAGATGATTTGAGGTGGTCTCATTGAGTATCTGTCCTTTAGCCCCTTTTGGGAAGACCTTAGTGTTAGAGGTTTAGCTTGACAGAACAGTGACAAATGTTATAAAATAGAAATGTAGAGCAGGGGAAGAAGGATAAGGAACATGGTTAGTTGAGGGAATGCCATTTTAAATAAGTGGTCAAGGTTAGTCTCCTTGAGAAGGTGATGTTTGGAACAAGATCTGTCTTAAAGTCAGTGATAGAGATAGCCATGTGCATATCTTGGAAAGATCATTCCGACAGAAGTTAGCATCAGGAGAGGAACATGACTCACAAGATTAAGGAAAGACGGGAGTGGCCACAGTGGAATAAGTAAGAGAGGGCTGAGAAGAAGGTCAGAGTGGTGGTGATGGTGGTAGAGGTGAAGGAGACAGATTGTATGAGACGTTGTAGAACATTATAAGGATTTTACCTTCTACCAAATGTCACTCACACTCAAATGTGGGCATTTCTTTGACAGTCTGGAGCTCTGCTTACTTGGGGTGCGGTTTAGAAAAAGTTGATATAGCAATTATTACTCAGAGTTTTGCTTGAGGCTTAACATCACTTTATAGTCTGCAAATTCACCATATGTGAATATATACATATATAATATATGCTTATGGGTATATATATTACATATATGTTACTCTGTGCTAATGAAAAATCATAATGTTGATCATCAAACTGTAATCAAAAGTACTATATAATCATATAACTACTAGGTAATTATAATTTCAACAGATACTTTCAATATGTGAGGTAATTTATAGTCTCAGCTTTATAACAATATTAATCAATAAATATTAGTTTTCTATCTTATGGCTGAGAATATATGAAGTGAAAAATATCCTGTCTCTCATGATAGCCCTATTTATATTATAAATCTTAAAAATGTTTTAACATTCATGTTAAGTATTAATCTTTCTCTTATTTATATACATTTGATCATTGTACATTTTTACAGCATATGATATAGGGTCTCAAAGTGTAAATGCCTCGCAAGTCAAGCAAGTAAAAGATATTACCATACACAATAAATTTTTATTCTTGGGAACCAGCAGTTAGCATAATGGCTATGTCGCTGGATTCCCACGTAGTCAACCGCAGTTCACGTCCCAGACCCGGTGGCTTAAAACTCACGCCCGTGCGTGCCCAAGATCCCGAGAGGAGAATGGAGGAGAAGGGATTGCGGTGTGGCCATCCTCCTGCGGAGTGATTTCTCGCTTTCTGTCTCTAATGTCTCTCTCTGTCTGTCTGGCGAGTGCATGCGCCCTATAGCGAAAATCTCTCCAATAAATAAATAAATAAATAAATAAATAAATAAATAAATAAATTTTTATTCTTGCATCTGTTAAATGTTTTTTTTCATGAGTCCTTCCCTCCCACCCTCAACTATCTACACCCTCCTATATAGTCTCTGGTATTTACACTGCTATCTCTGCTATTAAATCTTCCAGTCTTTCCATTTAGCTTTCATTATGCAGCAGTGTAATAGAATAAATTGTTGGAGTACATTTCAAAGGGAACATGAATAGTGTATATTCCTTATTGTGTGTAAAGTTTTTCCACATATAATACATTCATGTTTCCTTAAAGTAAAACTAGAAAATTGGAACCAGCAGTTGGCTAGTAGTTAGGTCACTGGACTCCCATGTAGTCGAACATTGTTCGAGTCTTGGACCCAGTGGCTTCATGCCAGGTGCGTGTGCATACGTGCCCAAGACCCCACAAGGGTGCATGTACACCTGTGCCCAAGATCCTATGAGGAGAATGGAGGAGAAGGGATTGTAGCATGATCATCCACCCTGAGGGAGGGGTGATTTCTGGTTTTTTGTCTCACTGTTTTGTTCTTTCTGGTGAACGCACGTGCCCTATAGCAAAAACATCTCCCCACAAAGAACTACATAAATAAAAATAGAAACAGAAAATAAATATAGTTTCTAGTTTATGGATGATTGGAATAAGCTTTGTGTTAGCTCTATGCTTTTATGAATGTTATCAATCTAGTAAAAGTCAGAGTCAAATTATGAAACAAAGGTCACTGACTCCCAAGTTAATTTAGAACCTTAAATGAGTTCTATATTTTAGAGAATAAAGATATCAAATGCAATAGCACTGTGATTTTCAATAAGTTATTTAAGGTCTTTGGTTTCTTATAAGTCCCTACCCCAATCTGTGAACTGAGTTATCCTTCGGTTGATCATAGGATATAGACTTACTTTTAGAATTACATTTCATAAAAATACAAAATTTATTCTGAGGAATTCTTTTTTCTCAAAATGTGCACGAAAACAGTCTTAAACTTTGGTCCTATGTAGCCAGTTTTATAAAACAATGTCTGGCAAATAGTTTTAGCATGAGAAATGGACTTGACAATTAGTAGGACAAAGGCTTAATTTTTTGAAAATTGAAAAATTTCTACTGAGGTGTTATACCAAAAAAATCCAGCTCAGATCTCACCACAATCATTGTTACAACTTATGAGTATACTGTGCTCACTACTCTACTCAGTCCTTTGTTTTAAATTTAGCAGCTGAGATGGTACTCAGGGTTTCCATGTGCACAAAATTTAATTGAGAAGAGATACAGAAAGAGACTACTAATTGTAGGGGGCAAACTATGGATGAGGCCAAATCAAACGCACTGGCAGGTATGTTTTGTGTGCCTTTGAACTAAAAGTGACTTTTTATGAGCTAATATTTTTAATAAATTTGATGATGAGGAAGATCAATTTTGAATCTTCACTAAATTAAATGTTACCTCAGAAAAGATTTCATTTCCCACATTAGTAGATCTATAATATAAAAAATGTTATCCAATTATTTTTATTTGAATTTAATCAATAAAATGTTGGGAAAATTTGTTTTCTCACTTGTTACATAACTACTTATATAATTTCATCAAAGCTGTCTCATGATAAATTCATAAAGCATAAAATATTTATTATCTAGTTCTTCATAGAAAAAGCTTTTGCAACTAGTGACCAACTTAATTGCAATCCCCACTTAAAAATGGATTTTAAAAGAAGTGCTTATATCTTCATAAAGATGACATCAAGAACCCATTGAGTTTTCAAGTAGCCTCATCTCACAAATGGTATACATTTTGATTAGTATTTCAAAGTCAGAAATCTTGTTTACAAATGTTAATATTATTTTTCTTGTAATAGTGGATTATATAATTGCAAAATGCTTTTTACTCAGTTTGGACCCATATAAATGTTAAACAAACTCCAGCTAGGCAACCTGCTCTTGTTGATAAACTAAGAATCCCTGGGAGGGGACCAGCAGATGGTGTAATGCTTATGTCATCACTGGGTTCCTACATAGTTGACTGCAGTTTGAGTCCTGGACCCAGTGACTTAAAAGTCACACTGGGCATGTGGGTATGTGTGCCCAAGATCCTGAGAGAATAGAAGAGAAAAGATTGCAGACGTGGACATGCCCTCCCACAAGGGGTTATTTCTCGTTTTCTGTCGCCCTGCCTGTCTCTGTCTCTCCAAGTGAGAACGTATGCCTTATAGCAAAAATCTCTAAGAAAAAAAAAAAAAATCCCTGGGAAAGAACATTATGGTGGAGACATAGCTGTCCAGAATTGGCATGCTGAGCCTCTCTTCTGTGTGGACAACTTAGT
Organism: Tupaia belangeri chinensis; assembly: GCF_000334495.1. Taxonomy (NCBI): domain Eukaryota; kingdom Metazoa; phylum Chordata; class Mammalia; order Scandentia; family Tupaiidae; genus Tupaia; species Tupaia belangeri. The sequence goes on from NW_006159732.1 coordinate 5,038,595, forward strand.
TCAACTCCGTTTTATATTGAAGGTGCTCAAACATGACAACTTTTGCTCACCAGATTTCATTACTAGAGCAGAACTGGGATACTATAGCAAGTCACAGTCAGGAAGAATCTATGAGAATGAACTCTTCCTGAGTTCCTAGCGTGTGCCCTATAATTACTAAAAAGAATTAGTTGTCTATTATTAGTGCTTCCATTCTATATTAAACTGGCAAATTAACACAAAAGGGCTTAAAGAGCAATAGAATAAAATTAAAACAATGTTGAGACCTTCTGAGTTAGTAGCTGTTTCCTATATTAAAATTATTTTTCCATGTGTATGAAATTCAAGTACTTTAGATTTTGTTAAGTAGAAAAAGCCAAAGACAGAAAATCGCTGATTAATAACAATTCTCCACAGAAAACATAGAGACTTTCTAACAACAGATTCCTTAGTAGCACTAGAATAGTATAATCAGAGCTATTTAAAAGATGCTCAAGCTATCAGACAATATCTGTTCTTTTGATAATTCCCTGAAAAAGTCGTATTCCAAAGCACTGAATTTGTGATGCAAAGCAGGATCCATTTTTTTTCTTAAATGACAAACGTACTATGAATATAATGATCGCCATTGCTTGTATCCACATATCGCTTCCTAGTTGATAAAATACTATGTGCATATTTGCTCATCTGATTCACACCACCTCCCAGGCAATACAACTACTGTTACCTAGCCAGGCTCACTCACCTATGTAATTGGCAGTAGCCGATTAATCAAACATTAAGAATTGCAGCAGAGTTGAGCTTTAATTTTAAAGCTGCTCTATGAGGAGATATGAGATTAAATTTAAAATCTGCCTCTCTGCAACAATGGAGTGAGTCTTGAGTGTTTAAGGTATTGTAAAATATATTGGGGATGTGAGTGAACAGTACTGGTGAGAGAAGGTGAGTAATGTTAGTTGCAAGATGCAACTAGATCATCATGCTTCTTCATACATTATATGTTCAAAAAATGAAATCATTATCAGGTGATAGAGGTGGAGTTCCAGTGCCTCTGTCAAGGGCTGCTTACTGGTCTGGTGGAAGGGTCATGGTCTCAACTGGCTGGAAACAGCTTAAGCTGGCTAGGGGGCTGCTCTTAAAGTCTGAAAAACATATTAAACAAAACATATTGTGATCTCCTTACTGTTCACAGAGATGTTTTCTACAGCAGCGACAGGATCTAGTGATGACTAACAAAGGTAGGTATAGTTCTAAAGCAGGGGATGGGGTTAAAGAGATCTGTTCATTGTTCTATTAATTATTTACAGGATTAAGACTTAGATATAGGTTTGCTAGACTTTAACCCTGATGGAAAAATCCTTGATTTCCATATTATCCCTATTTGTAGATAAATGAATGGATTTTGTGACTTTCTTAAACTTATAGTGTTTGAAAGAGAATAAAAATCAAATCTCAAATCATTAATGGGTCAAATAAATGTATTATTGGTTGAAGATAATTTTATAGTATTATCAACTGGACTAGGGAGAAATGTACACATGTACATTAAAAAAAGAAAAAAATGAACAACATTAAAAAATTTTAAAAATGTGGTCCTTATCTTTTCTTTCCTTTCTAAATTATTATTCTAGTGACTAATTCTTAGGAAGGAGCCTTTCAACTAACTGCATTTGACTCAGACTGACTCATTTCTTCTTCTCTCACACCTCGTGCTGGTTCATGCTTTCACTAAAGCTTTTACACAGAGCCTCTACCATGAACATATTGCCAAACACAGCAACTCTAATGTAATTTCTTTTGTGGTCAGAATCTATGATATAAACTCTATCTTTGACTATGGAATGCATGATATATTTAAGGTTTTTATTTTGATTGTTCATTTTTTAAAAATTTTTAGAAACATTTCACCTGTACATATAATACATCCAACTTGATTGTTTATGATACTGTTATAGGATGCAATTTGGGACAGTAAATCACAATACAAGGAGAAGCCATCTGCATGATAATCACCCATTGATTATGCTAGAACTACAGATCTTAAGCAATACCTCAGAACTGCTAAACCGAAATCTCTCTGTGTGGTATAGGAATACAGAGTTTGAGCAAGTTTTCCAAGAGTTTTACAGACATCGAAGTTAAAGAATGTTAAAGAGCTAATTTATCATATATAGTGAGCATTCATGCCCATGTTTGTTTGTTTTGCTGAATATAACAAGAATGTAAGGCCCAGATTGTTCTTTAGACAGGCAATTTTTTAAGGTTGTGTTTGTAGTGAGTAACCTTAAAGAATGAGAAACGTCTTCAAGACAAAGGGCAGGCTAACCATGGAAGCAGAGATTCTCCAAGCTTAGAGTTTCTCATCTCCAGTGTAAACTCATGCATGCATAGCACCTGAGTGGGCCCCTTTCCATTACTCCTATGGGACTTGACAGCTTGCTTGCTGTGCTTTAAGAAATACAATCCGTTGTCATCTGCCAGCAACAATAAAGCTGTAATTGATAAATCTCTTTACTTGTAAGAAGGCTGAAATACTGGACTCTGATAGAGAACCACGGCATGATTCAAGTAAGTGAGTAACATGGCCAGATCTGGTGCCTGCTGGAACAGTTAGCTGAATTCCGTACTAAATCATCATAGTTTTTATATCAGAAGCACACACGACCCTATCTGCAGGAGGCATTTGGTTTGCTGCTCCAATCTCCTATTTCAATCTCATTTAAAACACTTAAAGATAGAAGGCCTAATAAAATTTAATTAGCTAGTCTCTGTCCTTGGTAGGAACCAAAGAAAGGTAAAAGGTTTTGTTTATAAAACACAAAGAAAAAAAATAAGGTAGAGAATGAATACTTAGTGAAAAGCAAGGAATTTTCTTGGATGAATCAATGATATTATATGTTTCTGTAAGTAACCCACCGAGCAGTTGAAATAAAAGAGAACTTAGGTTGTCTCCTTGTATCCACATGAATGGCTACCACAAGAACCAGAATGGTGATTTCAAGGTGTTCAATGGACGGGAAGAATGCAGCTGCAGAGAGTTCTAGAAATAAGCATTCCTGATATTCCAGATTCCTGTCTTAGGGATAGAGAATAGTGCTTCAAAGCAGATTCTTGTGGTAAAGAAAAAGTGGAATATCAGTCTGAAATGGGGGCAGGTTCTAAGGTACAGAGAGCAAATGTGAGAAAAGTGAAGAATAACAAGAGATTAAAGGAAGAAAAAATATAGGCACCCATGACCAGGAGGTATTAGGTTTCATCTATAAGTCAGACAGGAGCTCTGTAGTCTGGACCACTATATCCCAGTTCTCCATAGGTAAATTGTTTCTTCAACTTATCTGATAGATAACAGAACCAAAACTATAGTCACAGTCTGCCTTTGTCTAAAGATAGTGTAAAGGGAAAATATTTTTGTTAAATATGTCTCTGACAAGGGACTGATAACCAGAATATGCAGGTAACTCAAGTGCCTTATGTGCAAAAAAAAAAAAAAAAAGATTAACCCAATTAAAAGATGGGAAAATGAGCTGAACAAAAATATCTCTAAGGAAGACATATGAAAAGCCAAAAAAGCATATGAGGAAATGCTCAAAAAGTGTCTTTATAATCTAAACAATGTATAGCTATTGAATGTATAAATAATAAAAAAAAATTCAAAAAGAAAACTAACAGAGCAAAAATAAATGATAAGAAAGAATAGTGGAAACACAAACAAGAAAATAAACAAAGTGACAAGAGTAGGCCCACATAATCAATAATAACCTTGAATGTAAATAAGTTAAACTTCTCAATCAAAATATAAAGATTGGCAGAGTCAATATCTACCCAAAGGACAGGCGAACACTCAATCAGAAAACTTTGCACATCAATGTATATTGCAGCATTATTCACAATTACCAAGACATGGAACCAACCTAAATGTCCACAAACTGATAAATGGATTGGAAAAGTGTGGCATATATACTCCATGGAATACTACTCAGCCATAAAAAATAACAAGACCCTGGCATTTGATAGAAGGTGGTCAGATATGGAGAATCTATTGCTGAGTGGGGGAAGCCAGGCTATAAATGAAAGATATTGTATGTATCCACCTAATATATACTGACTATCTGCACTCTGTGGTAGAGAACGAAATATTGGAGGACATAAAAAAGCAGTGAAAGTACTTAACAAGGATAAGACAGTGTGGAATGGGGGAGTTAAGAGTATAGAGAAAGATAGCAAGAGAACAAATAGAGAGGCATGACATTAGTGGGATGGTTTGTTGCCTGTTGTTGATGATGTGAATGGTATCCTCAACTGTATTGGTCTGAGAAGTATTTCATAATGGGTAAAGTTTTTCTATAAGCAAAATGAGAAATAATTATTGGCTAGTTAAAAAATAATTGGAATAATAATAACAAAGATAGAGAAAAACAACAAAAAGATATTGAATGATGAAGTGCGGATGTTACTGTCTCTGTATTGACTGACATGCATGGCATTCCCTTTTGAACAAGCAATGTAATACACTGTAAAGTTATATGAGATTCAATGTAATATAGACAAGATTATGATGATAATAAATAAATTTTAAGAAAAGATAGTGTAAGGGCAAGGTTCTCAAAGCCATAAAGGGCTAGAGAAGGCAGAGAGAAAGATACTAATTGAAAAACAGAAATAAAAAAAATGTAGTAAATGAAAGTCCTAATAGAATATCACTGTTTCCTACATGTTTGCATGTTTTCTATAATCCTTCCTATCAGTCTTCAAAAGTGAAACAGCAAATAGTTTCATTGAACTATGTAGCGATTTTATCTGCTTGACCAAATGGGGTTTATTTGCTCTCTGAATTTAGTACTGTACCTGCTACTTGATTTTTTTGAACTGACATGTTTCTGCCTTAATTTGTGTAACATTAGAGACTGAAAACTTTGGACATATTTCACATGTTATTATCAGTCCCACTTAAAAATGAAAAGTTTCTTTTTTTAAGACCCTTTTACTTCACTCCTGAAAAAAAAATGTTCGTAGTGTTTCTCTCTTCAATTATTTTCTACTTGCTAAAAAGAAAAAAAAAAGAATAAAAAATGTACCACAGAAGAGCAAGTTAGAATAGCATCTTTTATTTACAGTGCTATTTAAAGATAGATGACAAATTTTGTTTTCCTTGATGTTATGCACCTCTTGGAATGAAGTGTTCCTACAGTTTTAAGTGGCAGTTTTTCATATTCTGCTACTACACTTCATCTAATTAGAACCCTGATGCAGACAGAAAATGGAGAGACCCACTGGGGAGGAATGTAAGTTATGGATACTAGAATTAAAGCAAAAACTGAATACTTCAACTTGTTTTCTACTGCGAAACAGGACTTTTTAGTGGAAAGAGAAAACCAGATTTGAATACTCTAGACATAGAAATTGATGTACCACAAAAAGGTACAAAAATTTCAATTACCCAAGCATATGTCAAGTCTGAGATTTCAATAAAGGCCTTTACAGTATTAAATAGTAGTAAAGCTGCCAAAAAGAGTTTCCATGGGCTAATTCTAAAATCTTTTATCATTGTTCAGGACATATTTCTCCCCAAATTGCAAAGCAAACATTCGTATACTGCACATACAAAACTCAGAAACGTCTACATTGAGGGAAAAAACAAGGTAATTTTCTGTTTACTTCTGAAGCTACTGGAAGAAATGAAGGGAGCTGAATGTAATTAAAAAGCATACTGCTGAGTGAAGCAAGCCAGGCTATGAAGGAGCGACATTGTATGTCCCCACTTAATATATACCGAGTGTCTGCACTCTATGACTGAAACTGATTGACTAAAGGTTGTACAAACACAAGAGATGGGTGTGAATGCCAGATGTGGTGTGTGTGGAGGAGTGGGGCCTGGGGAAGGACATTTGGAGGAGGGATACAGAGGCAGAGCATTGACAGGATGAGGAGGTAATGTTATATTTTGATCAACTGGACTGGGGAGAAATGCTCACATATTAAAACGTTCACCTTGTAAGCTAAATAATGTGATTGAATGTATAAAAATGTAAATTAATAAAAAAAAATAAAAATAAAAATTAAGCATACCTCTCCAACTGGTTATATTGTATGTGCAATGGACAAAAGAAAAGGAATTGAGGATACGATCTCTGTTCTCATGTGGATTTTTATCTTCAGAAGACAAGGATGATATAAGGAAATAATAGATCATTATTTTAACTTTAAGGTAAAGTTGTCTACATCCCTTGCTGAATAAACAATGCTTGCAATATCTTAGAAAAGAAATAAACTATTGAATTGTAATAGAGTCTGCTACTTAATGTTAAAGGGACTGAGACAGGACTGAGGTAGACATCTTAGGCAGGCAGGAACAAAATACTGGGGAACAGTATAATCGAAAGCATGTAGAAGGAAATAATTTTAAGACATGTTAGACATGCAGAACACGGGAATAATTGTAACATAAGGCATGCATTTCAGCATGGGAAGAAATGAGGTTTGCTAGAAAGAAGAAACATGACAATGAAAGAGAGTGTGTTGAATATCTGGATACCTAGGTGTAAGTTTGATGGCAGAACGTTTTCATATATTATGGCTTCTAAATTAAAGAAGACTCAAAATAGAATCTGGCCTTGATGTGTAAGTGCACTCAAGAAAACAGAACTGGTACTAGATATTTCAAGACAGTGAATTCAATCTAGGATATTAGTAACCTATTATTTACAGAAGAAGGTGGAGGTGAAAAAAATTTAAAAGTGAATAATGAAGTACCCCTCAAAAACTAACTATAGGGGGCCCAGCAGTTAGCGTAATGGCTATGTCGCTGGACTCCCATGTAGTCGACCGCGGTTTGGGTCCTGGACCTGGTGGCTTAAACTCACACCAGGCGTGTGTGCGTGCGTGCCCAAGATCCCGAGAGGAGAATGGAGGAGAAGGGATTGCGGCGTGGCCATCCCCCCTGGAGGGTGATTTCTCACTTTCTGTTTCTCTGTCTCTCTCTGTCTTTCTGGCGAGTGCACATGCCCTATAGCAAAAAGCCTCTCAAAAAAAAAAAAAAAAAAACTAACTATAGAAAACATGTTCTCTTTCTGTAGCTAAGAAAATCAAAGAGAATGTGTTAGGTTTCTGGAAATTTGAAGATCCCCTGTAAGGTTGACCCAGACCACAAAGACAGGGCATTAGCACATTCCTGAAGTTCTCTGTGAGGGGATGTGATGGCACTGATACTAGAAGTGGTGAAAGAAGCTAAAGTCTGGAACCAACTTCTGTTATTGGAACAGAGATGCTGTTAGTGTGATGATTCTAGAAACAGCAAGAGAACAGGACTTTAGTCTCCTGTCTCTTCTTACCATCCACTCTTCCACTAGATCTCACTATTCTTAAAACCTAACAAAACATTTGTTGACAAAAGTCTGTATTTCAAGATGTATCTTGCTAAGCTCTAGTTCCAGCCTCAAAGAGCAGAATGTAAAATGTGAGCTTTGGCTAGATCTAGTTCCAGCCTCAAAGAGCAGAATGTAAAACGTTAGCATTGGCTAGAAAAACTGTGTATGGGATAAAACAGACATGCCCAACTTCTTTCTTCATGATTATATTCATGATTATATGTCTGATGATAAACTGTTGAAAACGTTATAAATGAAATGCATTATCTTCTTTTTTCTCTCTTTCTTTTTCTTTTTTCTTTCTTTCTCTTTTCTTTTTTTCTTTTTTCTTTTATTTTTTTAAAGCAGGAGGTTTTTGCTGTAGGGTGTATGCTTTTTTTTAAAGCAGGAGGTTTTTGCTGTAGGAAATATGCACTTGCTTTAGAGACAGAGAGACAGAAAGTGAGAAATCACCCCCCTTCTCCTCCATTATCCTCTTGGGATTTTGAGGATGCATGCATGTGCACCGATCATGAGTTCTAAGTAGCCAGGTCTGGGACTTGAATCTCAGTGAACTGCGTGGAAGCGTGGAAGTCCAGCAACATAACCATTATACCATCTACTGGTCTCTACATTATCTTCAATTAATAGTTACACCTCTGAGCTGAAGCCTATGGAGTATGTTCAAGGGTTATTTCAGAATAGCAGAACAACTGTGAAGGAGACCAATTAAAAAAATAAAACAAACAAAACAAAAACCCTAACTTAGGGATTTTCACTTGTTTCTGTCCTGTAAGCAATATTCTTTTCCTCAGTTTGGGAGCATTTTATCTTTCTAACCTCCTTCACTGCCCAGCAATATGGATGATTGAGGAGGTTGTATAGATTCCCATTTAATAGTCAGCAGCATGGATTGATGGCCATATTAGTGGTATGCACTTGACAGGAAAGAAGTGGGAAGAGTAGCAGGGGACAGAAATAGCCAAGAAGAAATAGAGTATTACTCTCTATATGTCAGTTTCGTTTTTACAGTAGAAGCACATTAGAAAAATGTGTATTAATACATGAGAGTGCTAAATAAACCCTTTATCCAGGTATTTGTCTCTATATAAAACGTGTAGTTTCCTCCCTTCCTCTCTTCTTTTCTCTCTTTTCCATTCCTCCTATTTACATTCTGTCTTTTTGCCATATTTTAGTAACCATATTCAATGTCTTATATTAGACAGTAGGAAAATACAAATAAGTAAGAAATGGTTCCTCAGGCTGGCCCTGTAGCCTAGTAGTTAAGGGAGTCAGATCTCACATAATTGACCACAGTCTGAATCCTGACCCTGGGTGCTTAAAATACATGCCGGGTCCAGGTACATGCATGCGCCGAATCCTAACAGGATGGAGAAGTGGAGAAGGTATTGTGGTGTGACTATGTCCATTAGAGGGCACTTTCTTCCTCTTTCTCTCTATCTCTCTCTCGTTCTCTCTCTTTCTAGAGACTGTACACAACTTCTGAGAATTAAAAACAAGATAAGAAGAAAGACAGACATATAGGATCCTGACAAAACTGACTTTATAGTATTATTAAGTTAAAAGATTTAAAACTGGTAAATGAAGAAAAAACTTTTGCTCATATTAATTTCTACAAAGGCACAGACTATGAAACATAGTCTGAAAAACAGGCATGAGGTTTGGAGGTAATTACTGAGAACTAAGGCTGATCAACAGAGTACTCATTATCTTGAATACATTTTATCCTTAGAGCAACAGACTGTTAGAGATCTTAAGCCAAAAAGTGATGTGATGAGATCTGCCTTAGAGAAAGACAGGTCTAATTGAGGTATGAATGGGCCAGATGGGATGAGACAAGAGGCAGACATGTCAGGAGAAAGACTATTGTAAAAATTCAGACAAGGGCCAGCAGATGGCAGAGGTTAAGGAACATGGCCAACTGTGTGGTTTGAGTCTGGCACTGGAAGAGAAGGAATTGTGGTGTAGTCATCCCCCCCAGGGGTTAATTTATCATTTGTTGTCTTTCTATCAGTCTCTCTGTCTCTCTCCTGCAAGTGCCCTATAGCAAATAATAATAATAATAATAAAATTTTTTCAGGCAAAAATTTCAGTGTAGTGCTCTCCACTGGCCTCAGATAGGGTTAAATGTAAGAGGGTAGCAACTTCTAGGACTTTTATTTAATGTATATAGCAGAAAGAACAGATGTGCAAATCATTGTGACACTCTACTCCATTGCAGGGAGAACCAAAAAGAAGGCAATAGTGTTTCAAAAATCTCAGAGCTGGCAGATACATAGGTTTTACTATAAATAGTACTCAGAGTTACTTTTTCAGAGAGGAGAAAGAGCAGAGTCCAGAGGTGGTCATGCTACCCACGATAGAGTAGATCTCCAGTGTACATGTCAGAGCCCCACAGGGTCTTTGCAGATGAGCAATTGCCATCAGCAGGGCAGACTTTGAAAGCGTGTATAAGACACTCTCTTCAGACAACCTCAAATACATGGAGATTGATAGTCTATATTTTTTATTATTATTTATTCCATCTCAATTATTTATTATTATTATTATTATAATTTTTCAAGTTGACCAAAGAGAGATAGAGAGAAAGAGAGAGGAGAATGAGAAAGCAAGCTGCAAGGTCTAGGACTTGAACCATGGTATTCCATGTGGGAGTCCAGCAACTAACCACATGCTACCTGCTGGCCTGAAATAGTCTATATTTTAAAAAATATCTCAGATGACTCCTAGGTGCATTGAAATTGGGGAACTACTGCTCTGGACTTTTTTTGCCTGATCACAATATTTACTCTTCTTTTTTAAGCACCTTGTCTGTTTGTGTTGCAATGGCAGCAACGGTATCTGGACTTTTCTGGCTGTCTTCTGTAAAATTTTCTCTCTTTTCATAACCTACTCCTAATTAGAAAGACAACTACATGTAACTTCCAAGAAGAAAGTGTTGGCAAGGGTGTGGTGAAAGGGGAACTCTCTTACACTGCTGGTGGGAATGTAAATTAGTCCAACCACTGTGGAGAACAATTTGGAGATTCCTCAAAAGTCTCCAAATAGAACTACCATATGATCCAGCAATCCCATTCCTTGGCATCTACCCAAAGGACAGAAGAATTCTTCACTGGAAAAGTGCTTGCACATAGATGTTTATTGTGGCACTTTTCACAATTGCTGACATGGAACCAACCCAAATGCCCCCATACAAATGAATGGATTGAAAAACTGTGGCACATATATTCTATGGAATACTATTCAGCCATAACAAACAACAAAACCCTGGCTTTTGACAGAAAGTGGAAGAATGTGGAAGATTTACTGCTGAGTGAAGCAAGTCAGGCTATGAAGGAGAGACATAGTATGTCCCCACTTAATATATACCGAGTGTTCACACTCTATAACTAAAACTGATGGGCTAAAGGATGTACAAACACAAGAGATGAGTGTGAATGCCAAATGTGGTGTGTGTGGAGGAGTGGGGCCTGGGGACAAACATTTGGATGAGGGATACGGAGACAGCATTGTTGAGACAGGGAGGTAGTATTGTTATATTTTGATCAACTGGACCGGGAGAAATATTCACATATTGAAATGATCACCTTGTAAGCTAAATAATGTGATTGAATGTATTAAAAAAAAGTAAATAAAAAACATAAATAGATACTTGAAACATAAAAATAAAATAGTGTATTTTTAATAAAAATATAAAATAAAATATAAAATGCTTTGTAAAAAAAAAAGAAAAAAAAAGAAAAGAAAATCATCAGGAACCATTTTAAACATCGGTATCTCACCTATGGATCTCCAGTCATGACTCCTTTTATGACTTATTTCTTGAGGCCAAAATCCAGACCCAAGGTATCTGTACCTTGGTTATATGTAATAATGCACTAAGGAAGTATAGTTAGGCTATGGAGCTACAGTTAAAGTCCACACTCATATTCCTATTGCTACAAAAATAGTTTTTTATTTATTTTAATTTAAACCATGTCTTGATTTTTGACAAGTAATCTTATCTTGTCTGCTTTATGTAGCAAGTATATGAATTTGAATAGTCATAAGGTTTATACTTTTTTTTTTTTTGAGAGAGATTTTTGCTAGAAGGAATGTGCACTTGACAGAGAGACAGAAAGCAAGAAATTATTCTCCAGGGGGATGGCCATGCCTCAATCCCTTCTTCTCCATTTGCCTCTCTGGATTTTGAGCACCCATGCACATGTGTCCATCATGACTTTAAATGCCTGGGTCCAACACTCTAACCGCGGTTGGCCATGTGGGAGCCGGTCGTGAGAGAACCACTATGCCACCTGCCGACCCCAATAAAGTATATATTTTAAGCAATAGTGAGTTTCTTACTAGCTGGTGGGAAATTGAGAGAGAAAGCTCATATTTCAAGATTCCTCTGTATTCTGTAATCAATGAAGAAAGCAAAACAGGAAGTTGCAAGAAAGAGGTACTGGTAAGCAGAACCAAAATGCAGCTTGTTGAGGATGAAGTCTGAGGAAGGCCCATTTATTCAGCAAATGAGCAAACAGAAAGTCATTATTGACCTGGAAGAAAGCAATTTTCATGAAATGGAGAAAGCAGCAGAGAGATTCATGAATATATTAAGGAGTGTGAAAGTACAAGCAGTAATTATGTTTTTTTTTTAAAATATTGACCTGAATTAATCACACTAATAAATAATAATACCTGATACTTGTATTCTGCCATATCTTCTTTAATGTTCACCATAATCTTAGGATGGTATAATATTATTAACTCTATTTTAAGTGGATGGGGGTTTGGATAATTAAAATGAACAATTTTGCTCATGATCCTAAGGCAAGTCCATGAACTATTAGAAATTTAACCCAGGTGGATAAGATTTTAACCATTGATTCAGTAAAAATCAGGAAATGCTCTTAATTTTGACACGTTCAGAAATTTACTTGCAAATTGCAGTTCTCTATTCTATTTTTTCTTTCCCTGACAGAATTATAATGAGATAAATACAAAGTTTCCTTAAGTTTTGCCCATGAAAGCACATAAGTAATAATAAAGGTGCTATAAAAAAAAAAGGTTACATAACGTAGAAAGAGAAATGCATGTTTTCCCCTCCAAGTCCACATTCTTCTGATGAGAACTTCACTTCGAGTGGTGCTGGTGCACTGATACCCATCATCATGCGTCATCTTCCTATGAAAAGCTGCTTTCCAGTCAGTGGAGAGCCTTGTCTGAAGAGCCTATTCTAAGAGCCATATTAACAAGGTGCAAAAAGTTTCTGCCAGGGCAGGTATTTATAACTGTTCCATGAAATGTTAATCTTGTATATTAGGAAAGTTCTGGGGGGAAACAAATCAAAGTAAATAAAACAAAACAAAAAAATCTCTTACAAAGAAAAACAACAAAAATTCCAGGAGCAGAAGTAAAGGGAAGGCCTCAAATGGAAAAAAAAAAGTATTGATTTTCTTGCTCTTTTTTTTTTTCTTTAAAGAGAAGAAAAAGAAAATTTGCTATCTGTCACATGTGCTTGCCAGAGACAACGATGGAGAGAAAGGGGGAGGAAATGAAAAAGTACCCCCAGGAGTGTGTGAGGGAATGGCCATGCAGTAATCCCTTCTCCATTCTCCTCTTGGGATTTGGGGCATATACAGATGGTTCCGGCATCTTTTTTCAAGCTGCCAGGTCTGGGACTAGAACTACGCAGTTGGCCATGTGGAAATCTAGTTTTCCCAACCTTCACTACATCTGCTAGTCCTGATTTTCTCGCTTTTAAAAGATGTTATTAACTGACAAATAAAAAATTGTATATGTCATGGTTATACCATTGTATTTTGAAATGTGTGTACACTGTAAAATGTCTAAATTGAGCTAATAAACATATCATTATCTCACATATATTTTGGGAGGGGAGGTGGGAATAAGAATTCAGATCTACTCTTAGTGATTGTCAAGCGTATAATGCATTGTTATCAACTGTAGTCACCATCATGTACAACGAATCTCTGACTTGACTACTGCCAAATCTGGTTCCGGTTTGTCACTGACTCCGTTTTGGAAACTAAACAGGAAAGATGCTATTTTTCTAAAAATCACTATTTTCAGACAGTTAAACTTGCACATCAGGAGAGGACATATCTAGCTTAACAAAGTTCGTATCATTAGTTTATGTTTAAAAAGGGGAAAATCTTTCTACATTTCCTCTTCTGATGTGCAAGTTTAGCTGTCTGAAAGTACTGGTTTTTTAGAAAAATAGTCTTTCCTGTTTATTTTCTGAAATGGAAGTAGTGAAAAACTAGAACCAGGTTTGGCAGTAGTAAAATCAGAGATAAAAATAGCATGACTTCTAACGACGACTTGCTCTCGACAATTGAATATGATACTCAGATCATTATACACACCCTCCCAGTAAAACAGAAGCAAAATGTACTTTACCAAAGAGAAGTTAAAGACTCCCTAAAATGACAGGGGATATGAACAAGGAAGACAAGACACATTAGAAGAAATCCAGAAATGCAAAAACAGCAAACAAAACATTGTCATTTCACAAAAACTTGTGATAAATTTGATCGCAGAGTTACTGCAAGTGGAAGTGTCTGCCTAATCAAGACAGCTAATATGTCAACAATTCAGAGATGAAAAGTTATATTCCAAAAGTATCTTAAAAGTACTGTCCTATATTTTAGCTTAGTACACCTGTCAACACCGGACTAATAGCAATCAAAATCCCCAACAATGCCTTGAGACCCAATCCTTCTGTATCAAACCACTTAAAAAAGGAAGAACTTTTTATTGTCTTACATATAGTAAAATGCTGAAAGAGGACTTCCCAGTAATAAGGACTTTCCCAGGAAAACTAGAAATAATAGTATCATTTTTATTCTGTGAAATATAAGCTGAGACATTTAAGCCTGTATCTAACGATTATAGAATATGTTGTTTGAAGTTTACCAAGTCTTCAGTGTGTTAATTTTTAAAAGAAGATTTATTTATTTAATCTTCTTCTTCTTATCATTATTTTAATTTGTTGTAGGGCTTGTGTGTTCACCAGAGAGAAAGAGAGAAAGAAAGTGAGCAAGCAGGCCACCAGGTCCGGCACTCAAACTGTGCTTGGCCATGTAGGAGTGCAGCGCCTTCACCACCACAGCATCTGCCGGCCCCAGTGTGTTCATTTTAATTGCTTCTGATACTAAGTGGCTTACTTGAAAAAAAGGAATCTATCAAGTAATTCATTATTATTTCAGAGCAAGTGTTTTATTTATTTATGTATTCATTCCTAATTTGCCAGAAGGTACATGATTTGCCAGAGAGAGAGGGAAAAAAATTGAGAAAGCATCTTCACACAGGGCATGGTCACACTGATCACGTAAATCATTATTATTTCAGATCATTATTTTAATTTGTTGTAGGGCTTGTGTGTTCACCAGAGAGAAAGAGAGAAAGAAAGTGAGCAAGCAGGCCACCAGGTCCGGCACTCAAACTGTGCTTGGCCATGTAGGAGTGCAGCGCCTTCACCACCACAGCATCTGCCGGCCCCAGTGTGTTCATTTTAATTGCTTCTGATACTAAGTGGCTTACTTGAAAAAAAGGAATCTATCAAGTAATTCATTATTATTTCAGAGCAAGTGTTTTATTTATTTATGTATTCATTCCTAATTTGCCAGAAGGTACATGCATTTGCCAGAGAGAGAGAGAAAAAAATTGAGAAAGCATCTTCACACAGGGCATGGTCACACTGATCACATAATTCATTATTATTTCAGAGCAAGCTTTCATTTCATTATTATTATTATTTTTTAATTTGCCAGAAAGCACATGCACTTACCAGAGAGAAAGAAAAAGTGAGAAAGCATCAGTGGTTGTGGTTGCATCAGTGGTTGTGGTTGCATCAATGGTTGTGGTTGCATCAATGGTTGTGGTTGCAGTGCAACCACAGGCAATGGTGGTGCTGCAATTCCTTCTCAATCTCTCCCTCCTTTCAGGGTTTTGGGCACTCATACACAGCTTGTTTATATAGCTGCCAGGTCTAGACTTAAACCACACATTAAGCCATGTGGTATCCAACCATTTTAATCACTAGTTGTCAGGCTGGCCCAAGCTTTTAAATATTGTACATATTCCTTTTAAGTATTATTTTATCAGTGGGTACTAACTCATTTGTAAATTAACATAGTTGACTCTTTTAGAATGTAAATTAGTATAGCCACTGTGGAGAACAGCATGGAGGTTCTTCAAAGACCTGTAAATAGAACTAACATATAATCCAGCAATTCCACTCCTTGGTATCTATGCAAAGAATAAGAATACACTCAGGTGGGAAAAGTTGTGCAAGTGCACGTCCATGTTTACTGTGGCATTATTTACAATTGATAAAACATGGAGCCAACTCAAGTGACCATAAACAGACGACTGAATGGAAAAGTATAGCACATATACACTATGGAAAACTACTCAGCCTTAAAAATCAAGCCCCTGCATTTGCTAGAAAGTGGACTAATACAGAAGATTTACCGCTAAGAGAAGCACACCAGACTATGAAAGAGAGGCATTGTAAGTTCTTATTTAATATAATATATGTCATTGTAAGTCCCCATTTAATATATATATATATATATACACATACCAAATGTCTGCACTCTTTGGCAGCAACTCAAAGATTGGACGATAAGAAAGTATAGAGAAAAACTGTGGATAATAGAGAAAATGTGGGAGAAGGGTGGGAAGTGCAGGAGGGTGAGAGGGACTCAAGGGAAAAATGAAAGAAGCAAAACATTTAAGGGATACAAAAATGAAAAATTATCTGTTGATGACAACGTGTATGATAATACCTTTAACGGGACTGAAATACAGTGTATTCATGCAGGAAAAAAACCATCTTTTAAGATGTAATAATATACAGTGATTGAATGTATTAAATTTCTTTAAAAAAAGCAAAACCTTATGTCTCTAAGCTAAATCTTAAAAAAATAGCCTTTGAAAACCTTTTGATTAATAAAGTCTACCTTTTATTGAATCAGGCTAAATTTGATTGCTGCATTGCTGAGTGCTGGCAAAACATCTTAGGATCAATGTGAATTTGTTTGAGTAAGGAGTACACCTCATAAAGTCACTAACATGAGACACAATAAATTGCATTTTTGCTTTCTTTGACTGTGTTCATCTTGTTACACAGTAATCTTGAAAATATTTATCTTTTCCATAGCAGTCAGATGCCAATCTCAAAAGACACTATAACTTCATAACAGTATAATGGCTTGTCATTCCATTTGTGCCGAGTCATCTAGACAAAAGAAAACATAAGGTGGAGGAAAATTTAAAGGTTCCTTTTTAAAAATATATATATATATATATATCAGAGTAGAATGAAGCAGTTTGGGTACTCAGGTGACCACAAGAATTTACTTATATAGTTTTATATAAACAGAACCTATTTCTTTCTTTTACTTTGGGTGTAGTGAGTTGGGAGATTTGATGTTCTTTTATAAATTTCACCTTTTCCTCCCATAAAACAGCTTTAAGCTGATCATTTAAGTATATTATAATTGTTTCTGTTGAAAAATAAGATTTCAACCCATCAGATTAAAAATAGAATGTTTTCAAAATCTAGAACAGAGAACTAATGTACTATTATCAACATAATTAAGACACATTAATGGTTTAATTTATAAACAAATGTGCATTTCTTGTTTATTTTAATCTGTGATACATTTATAGAAACCATACTCTTTTGTTCCTTATTTTCTTCCCACACTCTATCTGTACATCTCAACCACTATAATATAGATTCAACAATACAAAAAGGCAAAAATATATTTTTTATGATAAAGAGTTTCTTAGGTGTCTGTTTTTAAAAATCAATCCATTTTTAACTACCACTGTATACTGAGTACTTAAACATATTGGCTAATTATATTGTTTCAGTTCTTAAAGATACTTCATAAATGTCTATTCTTGGGCTCAGAGTACTTAAGTTACATTTTTAAAGACTGTTCAAACCAAACACTACTCTGAATGTTCCATTGCAGGTATTGCTTCGATGTACCGTATCTGATCTTCCTCATGTCCAAGTGTCTGAGGACCCATTCATGGACACTGCATATAGTCATTAGTATTTTCTTCCTCCTTTTTTTTTTTTTTTTTTTTGGTGAGGGCCTTGTGCATGTGCGTGCCAGAAAGACAGAGAGATAGAGAGAGACAGAAAGCAAGAAATCACCCCCCAAGGGGGGATGGCCAGGCTGCAATCCCTTCTCCTCTTTTCTCTCTGGATCTTAGGCATGCACGCACATGCACCCAGTATGAGTTTAAGCTACCAGGTCTGGTACTCAGACTAGAGTCGACTACATGGGAGTTCAGCGACATAGCCATTACATCAACTGCTGGCCCCTATCTTCTTCCTACTTTATTATCCTTGGTGAGCAGCATTTCAGAAAACTAGTACAATAAGAGAAGCCTGTGTAAATCAGAGAGCAATTACAGTTTGGACAAGAGGATAGTTTGTTGTGTTTTGCTTTTGTTTTTAACATGAATGTTGTTAACTTTTGTTTTGTTTTGGAGAGGTTTTTGCTATAGGGCATGTGCACTCGCCAGACAGAGAGAGACAGAGAGACAGAAAGCAAGAAATCACCCCCCCCGGGGGGGGTGGCCACACCGCAATCCCTTCTCCTCCCTTCTCCTCTCAGGATCTTGGGCACGCACGCGCATGCGCCCAGTGTGAGTTTAAGCCACCTGGTCCAGGGCTCGAATCACAGTTGACTAAGTGGGAGTCCAGCGACATAGCCATTACGCTAACTGCTGGTCCCTTTTGTTTTTGTTTTAACATGAATGACCTCTCTTTCCTTTGTACAGATGCACAAACACATACAGATCAATACATGGGGTACTCACCTATCTCTTTTATTTCTTTTTTTATAATTGTTTCCTTGACCTATACCTATCAAATCTATCACGTAAATCCTTGTGTTATGCAGAAACTCACTCCAGTTATTTTCAATTCACCTCTACAAACCCATACAGGACATTTCCTATAATTTAAAAAATTTCAAATCCTAACTCTGCCCCTTTCCTAGAACTTTAGCTTTGTTGTAGTTAAATAGGTAGGTAGGTAGACAGGTAGACAGACTGATAGGTAGATATGTTATTCCTCAAAGCACTCTCCCTTTTGCCATCTCTCTTCTAATCAAGCAAATCTACTAATTGTTTGCTGAATTTCATCTTTGAAGTTGAACTCCTTTGAAATTTGAAGTGTCTTCAGTTAGTAATCATTTTGTTCTAAAACACATAAAAAGGAAGAAGGCAACATTAAAGATAGTGATGAAATATTGTCATATTAGTCATAAGTTAGTCTGCAAATAAATTGATAAATTGCTGAGTCAGATCCCACAGGAGCCCAAAATATATTTAATATACTACAGAACAGGATGACTAACACTGGTTTTCATTCTGATTTTGAGTTTTCATGCATAACTTTAGGCATAAACTCTTATAAATCCACCTTGTTATATAGAAACTATAAAGCAAAAATACAGACTTAAATTAAATGGAAAATAACAACACTTATTTTTTGAGAATTATGTGAGTTTTCAAAAAGTTCATGGAATATATGTATGTGTGTTTGTGTATATATATATATAGTGTATATATATATATAGTGTATATATATATATTTTATATATATTTAGAAACTGTGTATTAGTTTTAGCTTTTTTGCACCAAAATGAACCCATACTTTAATTCCAGTTTCCTTCAACAATTTGAAGAACTTTAATATTTACAAATAAATTTGTTTTAAAACAGTCTGAAATGATTAAAAAACTTGCAAACTAACATTTAATGTATCTTTAAATGTATGAACATCAATGCACATATTTATAGACTAATTAATGTTTTAGTATGTTTAAATCAAATCAACTTGAACAGTTATTAAATTAGCTAGAAGCTTTTCCAAAGTGGACAAGTCGAGTATCTAAAAAGGAAAATTCACAATTTATAGCTTTCAGCAGTAAATTATTTTAAAGTTATCATCATGTTGCATCATCATCTTTTTTACAAATGATAGAAGTGAACCATTTAAAAGTTTAAAAAATAGCATGTTCATTATTCAACTGAACCTTTAAAATAACCTTATGAAATGGATATTTTAGAAAGGCTTTTTTTTTCCAGGTAAGTTAAACAAGCCCTTAGAAAATAACTCACTTCATAGCATGACCTCAGCTGCGTGATCTGAAATCCTATCTGCATGTAATCTTTGTTGACCACAGGTTTGCAAATCAGCGTAGAGTTGGGAAAGCATTCAATGGGGACGATATCAAACCAAATTAAAATAGATCAATGCAGCTGCTACTTCTACTTAAATTTACCTCTTCTATTAACTCCTACCTCTTAGTTCTTACTCAAATTAATAAAGAACATCTTAACACCTACAGATATTCAACAGAGAAACAGGGTTCCTTTATAAAGAGAGTGAGAGCTCTTTGTCATCAAGAGAAAGAGGTCCAAAAATAACCTTATGTGGGTTTGGGGTGTACATTAAAAGATCACAAGTGCACTTTTTTTTTTTTAAGTATAAAATGTCATTAGGTACATTGATAATGTCTTGCAGTCATCATCATTAACTATTTCCAGAAAAAATTTATCATTCCAAACAGAAATTCAATATCCCTGAAATAATAACTCCCTCGACTACCTCCTCCTAGCTTCTGGTAACTTCTATTCCACCTATATCTTACTATTTTGCACTTTCTAGATATCTTATATAAGAGCAATCATACAATATTTGTCCTTTTGTGCCTGGCTTATATCACTTAACATAATATTTTTAGAATTCATCCCGATAGTAGTCCCTACCTGAACTATTTTTATGGCTTAGTAATATTACAGTATATGTGTGTACACCACATTTTAAAATCTGTTCTTATGTTGATGGACATTTGGGTTGTTATTACCTTTTGCCTATTGTGAATAATGCTACTATGAGCATTGGTTTCAGATATCCAAGTCCTGCTTTCAATTTTTCTGGGTACATATACACATATACACACAACTAGCTGTAGAACAACAGGATCATATGATAATCTTATATTTAATTTTTTTTTCTTTAGGGGGGAGAGGTTCGTTTTTTATTTATTTTCTTTCTTTCTTTTTTTCTTTTTGCTATAGGGCGTGTGCACTTGCCAGACAGACAGAGAGAGACAGAGAGACAGAAAGCAAGAAATCACACCCCAGGGGGGATGGCCACGCCGCAATCCCTTCTCCTCCATTCTCCTCTTGGGATCTTGGGCACGCACGCACACGCGCCCGGTGTGAGTTTTAAGCCACCGGATCCGGGACGCGAACTGCGGTCGACTACATGGGAGTCCAGCAGCATAGCCATTATGCTAACTGCTGGTCCCATATTTAATTTTTGAAGAAGCACTGTACTGCTTCCCAAAGTAACTGTGTAATTTTATATTCCCATCAGCAATTCACGATGTTACAACTTTTCTACATCCTGATCCAGACATGAAATTTTGTGGTGTCTGTGTAATAGCCATACTAACTGGTATCAAGTGATATCCTCTTGTGGTTTTGATTTGTATTTCCTAATGACAAGAGATATGAAATGGAAATATTTTCATTGTATTGAACAAATATATTGATCTTCCTCTTAAAAAAAAATACTGCAACAACAGAAAACAACCCAATTCAAAAAATAGTAAAGTACTTAACCAGATTTTCTTCAAAGAGAATATACAATTGTAATTCGTCAATAAGCAAATGCCCTTAAAGTTCTTAAACTAAGTTTAGCAAATGTGGAATTGCTGATAAAGTATTCATACTTTACAACTTTAACTCCCATAATATGCCATAAAGCTGGTTAATGGTGACCAGGAATTTGCTGGTTCCTAAGAATACTACCTTTGTTACTGTTTTTTGTTTTGTTTCATTTTAGTTAAGTAAGCATTGAACTATTGTTTATAAAGTCAAAAAAAAAAACTTACACAATTTTTAGACACATTTTTGCTATAGTGCATGTGTGCTTGCCAGAGAGACAAAGAGATACAGAGACAGAAAGCCAGAAATCACCTCCCAGGAGGGATGGCCACATTGCAATCCTTTCTCCCCCATTCTTCTCTCAGAATTTTGGGCATGCATGCACATACACCTGGTGTGAGTTTAAGCTGTTGGGTGCAGGGCTCAAACCATGGTCAACTATGTAGGAGTCCAGCAAAATTACCATTATGCCACCTGCCAGTTCCCCAAATTTATACATTTAAGAAAATACTTTCAAAATTCCAAATCATTTATCTAACTATTTACTTATTTGAATCTGCCTAGCTTTCTCTTTCATGAATTTGTCAAGCAACTGTTCTTTTGAAATAAAATAGTTAGACAGCTGATTTCATCTGAATTGAACATTCAGTGGAAGAAAGCAAGCTACATATGTATGTGGCATTGAATTGATGTAATTGTATATCTGAGTCCACATCGCTATCACTGAATCTCTTACTGTCATTAAAAATTTAGAAGTCAGAATCTGGGAGCCAGGTTGGAATAATATATCTCATATCCCTTTCTTTTGTTATTTGGACTATGGAGGATAAATGAGATTTCCTAGCATTGCCTTCAGAATTGTTCAGCCCCACTAAGTTCTACCCCTTCTCTAAGCCCGGAGTAAACTGGCTCAAAAGCTCTGTGGTTATATTGAATACAAAAGGTAGACATCTTAATCATTGAAACTCCGAACACTATAGTCCAGAATCAGGGAGATGATATTATTAGGTGTGAATTTCATTATTCTAAATTAATTTAGGAGATTAAATCTCTTGGCTATGTTTATTACAGGCTGGGTTGTATCTCACCAAAATTCATTTATTGAAATCCTACCCTGGAATTTGATTGCATTTGGAGATTCAGCCTTCACTTCAAAGACGTAATTAAGGTGAAGTGAGGTCAGGTGGGCAAGCTCTAATCCAGTGAGAGGTGTCCTTTAAAGAAAAGATTTTGAAGCCAACTGCTAGTATGATGATGAAGGTGGCTGGATCACACATGGTCCACTCTACCATAAGCCCCAAACTTAACAGTTTTAAAAACATGCTGAATGTACGTGAGTATGTGCCCGAAACCCGAAAAGAAAGTAGAGATGAAGGTGAAGGGATTGTAGCATAACTATTCACCATGGGGGGTACTTTATCACCTTCCCTATCTCTCTCTGTCTGTCTCTAGCGATCACATGCACCCTCTGTCAAATTAAAACAAACAAACAAAAAAGATTATGAAACAGACATGCATGTAAGTAAGATAACATGAAAACAGAGAGAAGATGGCCATCTATAAGAGAAAACTAGAGGTCCTCAGAAGAAATCAGTCCTGCTGGCATCTTGACCTTGTATGTTTGACTCCAGAATCATGAGGAAATACATTTCTGTTTAAACCATCCAATCTGTATTACTTTATTACATCAGTTGTTAGCTGAAATGTGTTCCTGGAAAATGTGTTTAAATTTGTTGTGAAAGCTTAATTCAACTGTGCTGTTGATAAGTGGGCTTTATGGAGATTAGAATTAAACTAGGTCATTAGAATGGGGTCTTTATGACTGCCTTCTGGTAGGTTTATAAGGAGAGGAAATAAGATAGATACACAGACGTGGTGACACACAAGTCTTGCCACATGATGCCCTGTGCCACTTCAGAACTCGGCAGAGATTCCCCACCAGCAAGAAGAAACTCATCAGTGTGTTCCCCTGACTTTGGATCTCTAAAACTATGAGCTACATGAACCTCTATTTTTTTAAAAGATTTACTTATTTTTAATTTATTATAATTTTTCTTCTATTTCAATCAGAGAGAGACAGACAGAGAGAAAGGAGAGTGAGAAAGCAAGCCACCAGGTCCAGGACTCGAACCATGGTTGGCCATGTGGGAGTCCAGCGCCTCAACCACCATGCCACCTGCCAACCCCCATGAACCTCTATTGTTTTAGTGAATTGCCCTGTGTTGTATTCATTTGTTAGTGACAGAAAAACAGACTTAAACAAGCAGCCTAACAAATTAATACAGGGTTCAAACTCTAGAATTTATCTGTCCTCTTTAGAGGACAGAATCCTTAGAACGCTCCTCAATTAAAGCCTCTCCCTTAAACCAATAACTATATACCTTTAAGTATACTTTAATATCAACTCATTTGCCTAAGACTGCCTTTAAACCTGGATTTAGAAGGAAAATTTCCTTTGTGCTAATAATGTTCAGCTCTCAAGGGCCACTTAAATCTTATTAATGTCTAGATTCTGTCTTCCACTTTGCATGGGATGGTACTTGAGGTGTAAACATTGACTTGTCTTCCCTATTCAAAAGATACGCATATGGATGTTTTTCATTAGCATTTCTCCCCATTAGGAAGACAGGATATACTTGTGTGGAGTTCTGTGACAATAATAGTCAATGTAAGTTAAATTCATAGTGATAATAGCTTTCTCCCTCATTTTTTCATAAGATCGTATTTTCTTTTTTTAAAGAATTATTTTTATTTAATTATATTTATCATTATTATTATATTTAATTCAACCAGAGAGAGACAGAGAGAGAAAGGGAAAGTGAGAAAGCAAGCCACCAGGTTTGGGACTCGAACCATTGTCAGTTATGTGGGAGTCCAGTGCCTTAACTGCCACACCACCTACCAGCCCCAGATCATATTTTCAGGACCTAGAAATTCATTGGAAATTGAAAAGGCAGGCCTTTTTTAGTAAAAAAAAGAATCTTTTATATAATATTCTCCCTTTACTAAAGTAAAGGAAAATGAGTAATTTTTGCATTGTTCCTACAAGATTATAGGTAATAGACATCCAACATCGTAAAGCTAGACCTTTCATTATATGCTACCTGAAATATCCAGATTCCTATCTGCAACCTGGTGACTTATTAACTTAGACCATATTCCTACTATTATCATCTCGGAAAACAGAAACGTTTTACAATTAGAAATGGTGGCATCATTTTATTATTTAGCCATTTCTTATTAACATATCCCCACTATTATTATCTCGGAAAACAGAAACCTTTTGCAATTAGAAATGGTGGCATCATTTTATTATTTAGTCATTTATTAAAATCAATAGCATCTTAGATTCTATGAAATATAGTCATAACATTTCTTAGTAATAAACTTTATTAACTCAAGTTAAAAGAGAATAAATGTGTCTACCTTTTATTTGGTAAAGATACAATAATCTTCTTTTCTTTTAAGCGTAAATCACTTTGTCCTTTTCATTAATAAACCACACATTTCAATTCTACTGTATTCAAATATCTCTTGTGGTGGGAAGGTGCTCCTCCAATCACTACTCAACCTGGGTAGGGGAAAAAAAAGCTGAAATTTACAAAAGTCTAGAAGGATTTTATTTCTAGTCCTTATGATGAAGAACAATTACTGTTTGAAATGTCTTTCTGAGGTTATATTGTCTCAATATCCCATATTCCAGTTTGCTTAGAGGACTAACTCTTTTGGGATTTGTTATAGTCTGAGTTGAGTCCCCCATCTGCAGTTGGTTAGCTCCTTGCTTTCACTTCTGAGCCTCTGACCACTTTTCAGATTAACAGATGAATAATCAATCAGCCCATCCTGAATTCTAGTATTCATGTGCCTTATAATTAGATATGACTCCATACAGAGAGGCATTACATGCTCCACAAATCTGAAAAGAATTCATAATGGTATAATTAAACTCTCACCAGACAACCCTCTTCCTTGGGCAATCATTCTATCATGCAATAAGGATAGTATTGTTTGCAGTTTTTAATACAAACACCTGTATCTGACAATTGTCAGGGGATAGTTAACTCTTAACAAGCTAGATTTTCAAAGTTTATTTATTTAATTATTCCGTACATGAGAAAGTCAGAGAGAGAGCGAGAGAGCAGTAGTACCCCTAACAGAATCCTAACACAATAATCCATTCCCAGGCCCAACTAGCCCTGAAAGGTGAGCACATTCATCCTAGTGCAATCGAGGAGGCCTTTTGACATGAACCCAGAGCCTACCTATGTGGGTCATCTTCCTAGAGTGTCACATTTTATCATTACACTACCCTCTGGCTCTCAACAAACTAACATTTTCATTCGCTATTAGAAATGTAAAACTCTGTTGAAAGTAATCTTACTTGTGTGTACTCAAAAACAGAATATAGTATATTCACTAACATCACTAATATTTCCTGAGTACCATTTTTTGGACACTTTAGACATATAATATGTCCAGAATTTCTTACCGTGCTACAGCAAGGTGTTGTCCAAGGCTGAGGTACCATCTGAAGAGTGATTGTTGGCAGAATGTATTTCTCATGGCTGGACCAGGGTTTAGGTGAGGTCCTCCTGAGTTCCTTGCCATATTGGTCTCTTCAAAAGTGACTTTACATCAAAACATGCAAGTGAGGAAGCCATAGGAAGAGTCTTTCAGCAAGAGGAAGGGTACAATCTTTTCTACCATTATTACAAAAGTGACACTCAACTTTGCTTTCTTAATTTTTAGAAGCAAGATGTTACTCAGGATTAGAAATTACATAAGGCTATAAATACCAGGAATTGAAGATAATTGGAAGCTATCTTAGATGTATGTCTACTAGGTGATATGTTAGGTCATTGGGAAAATCATGATATATATTTCAATGTTTTTCTAGGCAAAATGCATCATGACTTTCCCAATTACTATATATATGTATATATATACACACACACACACTCATATATACACACACACGTATACATACATATGTGGGTGTATATATATATATATATATATATGTATATATATATA
>NW_006159732.1:5064788-5084012 GCF_000334495.1 Tupaia belangeri chinensis
TGTATATATAGGTGTGTATATAATGAAATCATGCCACCAGTTTAATTTTAATTCAGAGCTAGAGGGTTTTTAATTCTTCTATCCTACACCTGTGTATGCTTTCTTCTATAAAGGTAATTCTAGATTTCAAGACATAGGAAATGATAAAATATCCTATCTACCCACATTAAATACACAATGGGCTCAGTAAGGTAGTGTGTACTGGTAAGATGCTCTGTTGACTGAGGACACACTGGAAGCTCAGGTGTGACTCCTGAACCAACCACAGTTAGACATAGTAATGTGGGCCTGTAGTCTTAGCTACTTGAGAGATCTAGGCAAGAGAATCATGATCTTCAGGCTGACCTGGGAAATGCAGCAACATTTTGTCTGAAAGAGCCAGGCAGCATGACATCTGCCTGTAGTCTTAATTATTCAGGAGGCTGAGGCAGGAAGATTGCATCAGAGCAAGTGCCTCTTTTAAGCACTTTTTAAAAAAAATATTTAAAATTTTCACCCTGTTTATCTTCTATTTCTTTTAGCAACTTTTATTTTTTATATTTTATTTGTTCTTGTATTTCTTCTGGTTTGGATTTTTAAAAAATTTAACATATTTATTTGTTTTTTAGTTAAACGTTTTGTATTATTATCCATACATTAAATTGCTATACATCATTTAGATGGTGAAGAGACTACCCAGCTTGATACACACCTCAGTCCAGCCTAGTTGAGACTATTATACACATAATCGTCAACATATAATAAACCTAACCTGTGTCCCACAAGTGTCTTACCTCTCCATTTTCACCATAAATTTCCCTTCCTTCACTCTTCCCCTCCCATAATCTCTTTCCACTTTGTCTCTACTGCCCATTAAAATTTTTAATACTTTTATGTTCTTCAGTCTTTCAGCCTCTACCATAGAGTGCAGATAGTCGGTATTTGTTAAGTGGAGATATACAATATCTCTCTTTCATAGCTTGACTTGCTTCACTCAGCAACAAATCTTCCATATTCATCCACTTTTTTTAAAATTCCAGGTCCTCATATATTTTTTTTATGGCTGAATAATATTCCATGGAGCATATGTGCCACAAAAACCTCAGGTAGCTTACTTCATTTGTGAATATTTTTAGATTTTGAAAAGTATACTGTTTTTCATGTTGTATTATTTTCTGACACTATTTTCTCTTGTTTGGAAATATAAAGAGAGGATCAGCAGTTAGCATAATGGCTATGTCGCTGAACTCCTGTGTAGTCAACTGTGGTTCGAGTCCCAGACCTGGTGGCTTAAACTCATGCCGGGCACATGTGTGTGCATGCTCAAGATCCTGAGAGGAGAATGAAGGAGAAGGGATTGCAGTGTGGCCATTCCCCTGGGGGGTGATTTCTCACTTTCTGTCTGTCTCTCTCTGTCTTTCTGGCGAGCGCATGCACCCTATAGCAAAAACCTCTCCAAAAAAAAAAAAGAAAAGAAATGTAAGGAGGCATGTTTAATTTTGTGGGTGTATTTTTTCTGGCATACTATCATTGAGTGTAGCAATGTTATCTTGTCTCTCTTTTTTAACAAAACCATTTTATATAATTTTAGATAATTACTATTTTCAAATGCTCACTTTAAGCAAACTTATTTTACCTAACTTTTCAAAGGAGGCATGATTCAAGATACAGTTTCACATAATTTCTAGTTTTACTAGTGAAGATGTGTTGAAAAACACAGTAACTTGCTGAGATTATCTGGCTCTGTTTATTGTGACCTCCTTTTTTCTTTATGTCTCTTATCCATATTCTGTTCCATTGTGATTCTATTTTTCAGGGCCGGGTCTCATCCTAGATGGGAGCATGCTCTGGCCAGGATTCAAACTATTGTAGGACCTATCAAAAGTTATCCAGGATCTCTTATCTGTTCCTGCTACTAGAACGACAAAACTCAATAATTTTAGTGGATGTCCTCCAGAATGCTTTTTAGTGAATACCTGTTGACATTTGGGGGAATTTTTCAATCTCTAATTGATCAGTTGTGCCATTGTGTCTACCTATTTCTCCCTGTACACACTCCAATATCATGGGTACCATTAGGCAACAAGTGAGTTGTCTCCACTTAATTAAGTTGTACTTATCTTGGTTATATATGCTGCCCATGTCTGGTTTTGCTTGTTGGATTCAGAGATTACTAACATGTATGCCACTATGACGACCATTCTTCCAGAATTTCTGGGTTTCTAATTGTTTTGTTATCACATTTTTAGTTAAGTTTGAGAATTCAAGAAATACAGTCTTGGTTTTACTCTCTAACAACTTTAATCCATTGAAGAAAATAAATCTGATGAACTCTGTAGTTGATAAAGTTTATTTATTCAACAAATATTTGAAAATATGGTATGATTCAGAAACCATTTTGAGTTCTAAAAATTACATGATGACACAGGTCCTTCCTTCCACAGATTTTACACTTTGGCAAAGAGTATTAAAATACTTACAGAAAGGATTAGAAGAGATGCTATCAGCCAAAGTAAATATCGTGAAAATAAAATAGCAATTTTATAGTTCTATGCCAGTGAGGGAAAGAAATCAGAAGTAAAACATGAGATAATGTCAGAAAAATAGGAAGACAGGATCACCAAAGGCCTAATAAGCTATGACATGGAGATTGATTTTAATAATACCTGCTATAATAAACCATTGCAATATAATTGAAAGTAATTAATGTAGAGTGGTAGGAGGATACTGATGATTGGATGGTCAGAGAAGGTTTTGCTATGGAGGTAATAGCAAAAATAGACTTAGATGATACATAGGAATTAGTTATGTGATAATCTGGATGAATATTATTATGGTCCAAGAAACAGTCATATATAAAGAATTTTTTTAGAGAGATTTTTGCTTTAAGGCACATGAGCTCGTCAGAGAGACAGAGAGAGAGAGAAGGTGAGAAATCACCCCCTGGAAGACTGGCCATGCTGCAATCTCTTCTCCTCCATTCTCCTCTCAGGATTTTGGGCACACACACACACACAAGCCTGGCATAAGTTTTAAGCCACTGGGTCCAGGACTCAAACTGCGGTCGACTATGTGGCAGTCCAGGGATGTAACCATTATGCCAACTGTTGGTCCCCACAAACAGAGGTCCTACTGCTTAATAAAGTTGGTGTTGTGAGGCATGGATGGAGATCCCTATAGTTCTATGCCAGTGAGGGAAAGAAGTTAGAGGTAAAACATGAGATCATCTCAGAAAGATAGGAAGGCACAGGATCACCAAAGGTCTTATAAGCTATGACATGGAGATTGATTTTAATAATAGCTGCTGTAATAAACCTTTGCAATATTATAGGCAAAAGATTAAACTGATCTAATTTTTTTCTGAATTCTATGTAAACAATGAAATGGACAAATAGAAAGAACAATAATGTAGACCCATGTATGTGTTTGTCAGGAGTCTAGAGGATAAAGAAAGTGGCTTACATTAGGGAAGCAGCATTAAAAATAAGATAGACATGAGTAGCTTCAGGGTATGTTTTGAAAGACTTAACCAATGGATTCTTCTCAGCTTTCAGATGATCTCACCAGACAAGATCTGAGATGAGGAATGTAAGAGCAAAGTTAAGTTAGTGTCACATGCTAAGAGGGCGAATGATTAGTTCTGTTTCATACACGTTAGTTTGAAAAGTAAAAAGAATCACCTAAGCAGTTGAAGCTTAGAAGAAAGTTTAGACAGGTACAAAATTGAAAAACTTTTGGATATAGAAGATTTTGAAAATCACATGTGGGGAGCCAGCAGGTGGCATGGTGGTTAGGGCACTGGAACCACATGGCTGACTGTGGCGCACGCCCCACACCTGGTGGCTTGCTTTCTCACTTTCCCTGTCCCTCTTTCTCTCTCTCTCTCTCTCTGGTGAGCACATGTGCCCTATAGCAAAATAAAAGATAATCATAATTAATAAAATAAAATATTTTTATAGAAAAATCACTTGTTGAATCATATTGCAAAACACAATAATGTAACAAAAATAATATATGATCCACTTCCAAACTCTGAGAGTACTATAATATTTATATTTCTGCAAGAAGAAAAGGAAGCAAAAACAGAGAATGAGAAGCACCATCTGTTGAGGTAGTACTTTAGTGTGAATGCTTATATTTACTCGAAATTCACCTCAGTATATATCCCTCAGTATAAGAGGTCAGGCCTTTGGGAGATGATTAGGTCATGATTGTATTCATATATAGTAGTAGTTATCTTATAAAAGAGACCCAAGAGAGGTAGCAGATGAACACAGAAATGGAACACTTGTATTTGTCTAGGTGAAGTCATTGGTAAAGTTGGTAAGAACAAATTCAAATGAATAATGGTGACAAATATGGTGTCAAAAATTTTATTCTTTCAAAAATTTTGTTGTGGGATCAGCAGATGGTATAATGGTTACATCATTGGACTCCCACATAGTTGACTGTGGTTAGATTCCCAGGCCTGGTGATTTAAAACTCAAGCTGGGTTTGTGTGCATGTATGCCCAAAATCTCAAGAGGAGCTAGAAGGAAGAGGGATAACAGTGTGGCCATCCCCCCTGGGGGGTGATTTTTCTCTTTCTGTCTCTCTCTGTCTCTCTGGTGACCACACACTCCTTATAACAAAAAATCTCTCTCTAAAAAAAATATTGTAATGATATGAAAGAGAGGCTTGCCTGTACAGGAAAATGGGAGTTAATGGATGATTTGTTTGTGAGTTTTTAACAAGATAATTATAGGTTGATTATAATACGTGATTAGATAATGATAAATTAAAAACCAAGGGGTTAAATGTATAACTTCACAAATAAATTTTTCCTAAATGGAGAAGAAATGGGGTCTAGAATGTAAGAACCTTTGACATTTATCTTCTCAATGGTAGCAAGGAAGGAGAAGAGAAATAGGTTTGATCCAGGAAACTTAGGGAGTTTTAAAGGAAAGGAGATTAGGAATTCCTTTCTGATGGCACCTATTTTTAAAATCAAATATGATTATATGTTGTAGCAATTGTGAATAATGCTGCAATAAACATGAATGTGCAAGTGTTTTTCTGAGTGTTTTTCTAGCCTTAGGATAGATACATAAGAGTGGGTCACATGGTTGTTCTATTTGTAGGTTTCTAAGGAACCTCCACAGTTGTTCTCCATAGTGGTTGTATTAATTTACATTCCAACCATCAGTGTGGGAATTCTCACCAACCTCAGGCTTGCAAGCATTTGTCATTCTTTATTATTATTTTTTTTAATCATAGCTATTTTGACTGGGATTAAGTGGTATCTCACTGCAGTTTTGATTTGTATTTTCCATATGATAAGAGATGTTAAGCATGTTAAGGGAAGTAAGCCAGACTATGAAAGACAGGTATTGTATGTTCTCACTCAAAATATACTGAATGCACTCTACAGCAGAAACTGAAAGATTGGAAGATATAGTACCAGGGACGTTAACCGTAGATACTAGAGACAGCATAGAAGGGGGTGGGTAAGAAGAGGTGGGAGGGAGGGATCTGGGGGAAAAACAAACAAAGCATTTAATAGACACAAAAATGAAAAGTTATCTGTCAAAGACAATGAATATGGTAATGTTTTTAATTTGACTTATACCCACCATATTCATGCTGGGAAAAATCGTGTTGTATGTAGTAAAGTTATAAAGTGATTAAATGTAAATGTGAAAACAAATTAATTAAAACAAATATGAAAGTAGGCCATTAGCTGACAGAAAATGTGTATGCTGATATTCCAACAATTTTGCACAGCATAGGGAATGGCTTTTGAAGGAAGAGAGAATATGGAAATACAGTTTTGTTAGTAGAAAAGGGAATACTCCAGGAAAAGTGTGCTAGAAACTCGTGGACTATATAGACTTCCCATGTGAGGTTTGTGGTGACAAATTTAAATTGGTTTTAAAACATTCTTCTCCAGAAGTATTCAGCTCCTTACATGTGGACATAGGAGTATAAATAATAGTTAGGAGGTGATAAAATTATGGTAGGCTTCATAGAGAAGGTAAAATCTGAAAATTATTAAAAGTTCAAGAAATTTAATTCAGAAGAACAAAGAGGAAGAGAAAATGTTTGCTAGGAATGTGAGTTTTCTGGAAAAGAACAAGCTCATTTATATAACAGCACCAAAAGGCCTGTGAACCAAAGCGACAGGAGGGAGGAAAAGTGGAGGTCCAGGAAAAGTGGAGAAAGCTGGAGCAAATAAAACAGGTTTTATACTAGGTTGAGAATTCTGAACTTTAGTTTTTTAGGTGGTAATTACTGAAAG
The DNA here is from genome assembly GCF_000334495.1 of Tupaia belangeri chinensis. Lineage (NCBI taxonomy): Eukaryota > Metazoa > Chordata > Mammalia > Scandentia > Tupaiidae > Tupaia > Tupaia belangeri. The sequence goes on from NW_006159732.1 coordinate 5,071,045, forward strand.
CATAGTTTCTAGCAAATCAGCAATGATATTATGAAAATAATTAGGGATACCAACTTCTAATGTTCACAATTGATATACTATATTGTTTTGTATAGTTGTGATGTTTGTACTACTTGATTTTTCCATCAAGCAAGATGTTGACCCCCAAAAGGCCACTCAGTCATGCCTCTAGTTTAATTGACTGTCTGCTTTCCTAATATACATGTTTCCCACAAGGCAGCAGTTTACATGTTCACTAATTTTTTTTTTTTCATTTAAAGCCTAGAAAGAAAAAAGATAAATCTAAACGAATAATTCTCACTCATACAACTTTACTGTTCTCATCAGCCTGTTAATATTATTTTCCTTAATTTTAAATTGACATCTACCCCTTTTCAAGATAGCATTTCAGAAGTTGCCTGAGGAAACAATGAATAGAGATGTCATTGGCATTCTCATTTCTACATTGTCTGTGATAATTATTTTTTTCTCATATCTTTTACTGAAGAGAATTTTATTTTAATGCTTAATTCCATAATTTATCTCATCTGACAGCCTATTGATTACATTTATTTAATTTCTAAGACATTCTTTATTTGATTACTTTAAAAATCTTATTTTTAATTCTTTATGTATATTTTGTAATTGACCCTTCCATGAGAGAGAGATAAGCATCTTCAACAGTCTCCCACAATTTACCCCCAGTACCAGCCAGCCCAGATCACAGGCACAGGAGTGTGTTGGTGAACTCAGGGAGGTCTGAGGACACAAACTCGGGGTGCTTTGTGAGTGAGTGCAGCTACGCAACCACTATGCCACCACCTGGTTCCTGGTTCCTGAAAAAAAAGCTTTCATCTACAAGCTCTTATCTTTGGTATCTAAAACTTTGTGAGTCCCGGACCCGATGGCTTAAAATCACACTGGACACATGTGTGTGTGTGCCCAAGATCCCAAGAGGAGAATGAAGGAGAAGGGATTGCGGTGTGGCCATTCCCCCGGGGGTGATTTCTTGCTTTTTGTCTCTCTGTCTCTCTCTGTCTTTCTGGTGAGTGCACATGCCCTCTAGCTAAAACCTCTCAAAAAAAAAATCACTATCTATCTATCTGTATTACCTCACTTCAAACAGTTTTTCAGCAAATGATTCATTTTATTCCTGCTCATTTTGTCACAGTCTGTCCACTTGCTTACAATTTTTCCTTAGAAGTTTTATATATCTAATATTTGCAAGTAATTGATCTCAAAACAAAATAGTGATCACACAAAAATTAGAAATCCTACGAATCTATAGTAATGAAAAATATACAACTAAAACTACTGATGAAGAGATAGAAAGATAAGGATTTGCTAAGATGAGTCATGAACTGGAGGAGGGACAGGCTAACTATGGTGTAGCAGTGATGTACTGCACAAGAGAACTTGGATCTCATATAGAGACCTTGGTTTGATCCCCTGCCCTGGCTTGCCTGAGTCATAACAGGCAAGCATGCCAGTGCCCAGGATCCCTTGGGCTGGATGACTGGAGGAGGAGGATCATGAGAAGACCTTGTGGAAAGTGCTCATTTCTCTTCAATTTTCCTCTTTCTCTCACTCTTACATGTTTGTGCATGTACTCTATCATGAAAAAAAGTAATTATAGGGGCCAGTAGGTGGCATGGTGGTTAAGGCACTGAACTTCCACATGGCTGAATGAAGTTCAGGTCCTGGATCTTGCAGCTTGAAAATCACTCCAGGCATATGTATTTTCATGTTCAAAATTCCAATAGGAGAATGGATGAGAAGGGATTGTGGCATGGGCATTCCCCCTAGGCCTAATTTCTCACTTTCTCTCTGGTGAGCACATATAATCTATCGCAAAACCCTTAAAATAATAATAATAATAGTCATAAAGAGAACTGGAGGTGAAATTATTTATGAGAATGACATATTCTTTCCTGGGACTGACATAATATAAAAACATAACACACTTTGAATGGCTTAAAGCAACAGATATCCCCCTTATAGTTCTAGAAGCTAGAAGTTCAAAATCAAGGTATTGACCACTTCTGGTGACTCTGAGGTGAAATTTTGTTTCATGATTCTCTTGTAGCTTCTGGTGGCTGCTTGAAATCTATTTTTTGATTTGCGGACACAATACTCCAGATTCTGCTCAGTCTTCATGAAGCATCCTCCTCTTTATTTGCTTATAAATCTAAATCTCCTCTTCTTTCTCTAATAAAAATATCAGGCATTAGATTTAAAATCCACCTTAATCCAGTATAACTTCATCTTAATTATTTCTGCAAAGACCTTGTTTACAGATAAAGCCATAACCAGAGGGATGAGGTTAGTACTGGGACATATTGAGTTGTCTGAAAAAGTCATGTGTTTTTTCTGTTTTTCTATGTAAAAATATATCATTACTTTTTTCAACAACCAATACTTTATTAGGGTACATGTTTCAACCACCTACAGATGGTGACATTAATAAATGTTTCCATGGGATTGGAAGGTGGTGCAGTAGTTAAGGCACTGGACTCCCATATGACTAACTGCAGTTTGAAAATTACATTGGTCTTGTGTGCATGTGTGCCCAAAATCTGAAGAGAAGAATGGAGGAGAAGGGATTGCATTGTGACGATTCCTTATGTGGGATGGAGGGATTGATTTCTTGCTTTCTCTTTCTCTATGTCTCTGGCAAGTGACAGCAAAAATCTACAGCAAAAATCTCTACGGCAAAAATCTCTCAATCAAAAGAAAAGTTTCCAAAGACAGTAATATAAATATTAAAGGATTAAAGAGAGTCTAAGAAAATCCATTAAGTTTTCATATATGTTTCTGGCTAAAGTTAAATACAGTTTTTTAGCTCAGAGTCAAGCGGCAATTGGTGTTGTATTATACATCCACATAATTTTGTCAGCAAAACTATGCTTACCTTTCCTAACTAAATCAATACTTCCTCCATTGGTTTTATGAAATATTTTTGAGTTATTATTATAAATATTATTAAATATAAAATTTGCTAAAAGTCTTAATTTTTAAATTCATCTTTCAAGATAAAAATCCAATTTAACTATATTGTTTTAAATACATTGTCCCCATTTGAATTGAGTTAATTTATGTGGTCTCTTAGTAATAATCATCCTTATAGAATAAGGATGTCTGTATTGTCAGTAGTTTCCTATCAAGCTTTTCTCTTAAAAGGTAGAGATTTTTGATAGATATTTTAATATGACACCCTTATAATAATTAAAGGTCCACTTTAATTAATTAATTTATGTTTCTAATTTGTTATAGGGAGTGTGCACTTGCTGTGGAAAGACAAAAAGTAAGAAAGCACTGCCTGGGGGTATGGTCAAGCCACAGTTTCTTCTCCTCCATTCTCCTCTCATGATTCTGAGCATGCATGCACATGTGCCTGGCATGGTTTGCAATCCTCCAGGTCTGCAAACCCAAACCACATAGTCAGCCATATGGGATCCAGATGCCTTAGCTACCACACCACTGGCCATCCTTTTTTGGCTGACCTATTTTAATTTATAATTTGTCTTGCCTGACATTTATGACAGATCTTATCAGCTCAGTGCTTCTTGACACTAATAATTATGTAGAGGCTATATTTTTGTTACAGACTTCCATTTAAACATTTAGCAAGACGGAAGAATATTTAATCACATCTCAGATTATTGAGTACTCAAGGAACTTGGGAAATTGAAACAAACATTTTCCAACTACAAGGGAATCCATACGTGTTTGTTTTATGGGTTATCTTGTGTGTGAATATCTCCAAAATAATATCTGTAAACATATTTCTAGACCATGACACCAAATACCCCTAGTCTACATGTTTTAATGTTTATTTTTCAAGGTTGTTTCTGTTATAACACTATGTAGTTAACCAGTCATAGATCTTCTGACTAACTGGCTTTAACTTATTTTTCTTCAAATAGTTTTGAGAGTAAGGAAAGGTGGAGAAAGTAGCACATTAAGTTTGTCTCTTCTTTTTAAATTTTCTTTTTATGCAGAGAGTAGGGGAATGCATATTCTAATTTATGTTGAAAATGAAGCCACTAAACGAGAGCAGAGGCTGAAATTAGGTCTGGACTATGGCAGGCACATGCACACGGCTAGAAAACTAGAAATAAAAATATTCCCATGCCCAGGAAGCTAAAACACCTAGAGAATTTTAGCTGAGAAAAAAAGCATGCTTAGGGATAGAGTTATAACTGACCAAATTAATGGCATCAAGGAAGACACCATTCAGAGCAAATTCTGAGTAGCATCGAGAGTCACAGAGGAATAAAGAAAAAAAATCCATCTTCAACAGGGATGTTGGGGAATGCCTTCTGAATGAAAAGTTATGGATATTTTTTAAGAGGTACACCTGCATCACACCTTTATGAAGCTGGACTCTGCCAAGATCCACAATAGAGTGAAATACAACGAGAAGCATATTTTTAACATTTCTTAAACTTTAAAATGTCTTAGGACAGAAACATTACAGTTGCCAGGGACCAATTCTCTCATATTTTTCCAGATCCATCTGCTTATTCTCTGGGCTTCTAGGAAATGGCTGCAAGGAGGTGAACGTCTACATGAACTGAAGCAGCTACAGATTTCTACGACCAGCCTCCTGGAATATACAACATTGTAGACTGAATAATTTGAACAATTATTAAATAACTATGGCAACAACCAGTCAATTTAGGCTTATTGTAGGGTCAGAAGGCTAATGTACTACAATAGGAGAAGAATGGAAGAACTAGTTTCCATCTATTAACCCAGAGTCTTAGAATATAACCTAGCCAGAGGAGTAAAATGTATCAAATTGACAAACCTAGAAATTATGAATGTGAAAGAGACAGTATCGGGGTGGGGGGTACTATTTTGGAATTTGGCTTCCAACAGTCACCCAATATTCTTAATGATTCACAAGAGTAAAATATATTCATCCTATCTCAGTTTGTAAAGTTCTAAGCATCAGCTCAATGACCCAAATTTACCAATCTAAATCAAGTAGGAATGAAGCTCCTGTGTATAATCTATTAAGCACAGCTCCTTGACCAACGTTTTCTTCTATTCGTGACACCGTGGAACACAGTCCACTTACCTGTTCCTAATACTCGCAACATTTAGTGGTGGGATAAGCCTAAGGTGACAGTTTTAGACATTATGGATCAAAAAGAGAAATAGAAAGCACAGAAGAGCTACTGGTCAAATACTTTTGATATCCAACTGGAAAAATGTTTTTTCTTGATTAGATTTCAAGGCCTAGGAGTAATGTTTATGTCCCTCCTCTTGGCTATTTGCCCTGCCTTCAGAATTACCTTTTCTTCTTCATAAAAGTTAGCATGGGTTTGCAGGAGAGCAGTTCTATCAGCCTGCTTCCTGTCACTCTCTGGCCCTTTCTGTCATATCTGACCATATTCCTACTGACATAAATTTCTTGTGAAACTGTGATCTTGCATAAATTGTGCTAGGTTTCCATCCATTATGCAAGAGCTGCACCCACAAATCTTTTTAAGATAACTTCATCTCTATTTTTGGCTCCTATGGAGCTGGCTGAAGGACAAAGCACTTAAGCTTCCTAGTGGTCCTCTAAGCACATCCTTAATCTGTCAACAGAGCCAGTTGTGTGACAGAATTTTCTGACCTTCAATCTGAGATTTTAGCACAAGATTCAACACCACACTATCTGCTTTTTTATTTTCCCTCTATGCCACAGTTTTGGCATCATTCACCATCTGAATAGGCTTAGAACATACAAATAATCAAGTCCTACTTTCTTTTTGGTTTTAAGTTCTTCTGTCAATGTATCTTTTTCTGTGTACTTTTCTCTCAATAAGAAGAAACCCAGCACAGCTTAAACATTCTACTTGGGATTTCTTTTACTTCCTATTCAAGTTAATTGCATATACAGTTTACCTTCCTTACAATTTTTTGCTAACCAATGATCTTCCTTCTTCCTTTTTGTAATAACATGTTGCTACTTTTCTTCTGAGCCCTTCAGGACAGTCTTCCGTGTGTGTGTATGTGTGTGTGTGTGTGTGTGTGTGTGTGTACACATATACATGACTACTAACAATTTGTTAAAGGTAATTTGAACTTTGTCTATCATGCTTTCAACTTTCACTCACTACCTGATTCCAAAGGTGATCTCTAATTTTGGAGGCAACTCCACTTGCAGGTTCCAAAATACATTGTGCTATTTTTCTATTACTATATAATAAATTACCACAATAAGCATAGCAGTTTAAAACATTATCCATTTATTAATTTATAGCTTTATTGGATACAAGACCAGAACAGTGTGGCTCTGTCCTAAGATCAGGCTATCACAAGACTAAAATTCAGAAACTGGCCAGAGCTGCTCATCTGGAAGCTCTATGGAAACATTTCCTTTCAGGTTGACTCTTACCATTAGAAGAACTCATTTCCTTGCAGTAATGGAACTGAATTTCTGCTTCTTTGCTTGCTTTATCTAGAAATAAACTTTACTTCCTAGAGGCTGCCCATATTTCTTCCCATATACCCGTCTCCAACTTAAAGTTGGAAATGGCTCATCAAGTCCTTCTTCTCATGCTTCGAATCTCTTGTTTCTTACATTGAAACTCAGATATGGAAAACTCAGGTGATAAACCAATCTGGATAGCCTCCCTAACAAAGTTAACTGACTTAGATCTTCAATTATATATGCAACTTTTATTTTTCACAATACAAAGCCAGCTGTGGCATGGTGGTTAAGGCAGTTTGAGTTCTGGACCGGATGGTTAGAAAAACATGTTGGAGAGACCAGCAGGTAGTGTAATGATTGTCTCATGACTTCCATGTTAGTCAGCTGCAGTTTGAGTCTTAGACCGGAAGGCTTAGAAGTCATGCCGAGCGCCCCTGTGCGTGCCTAAAATCCTGGGGGAAGAATAGAGGAAAAGGGATTGAAGTGTGGCCACCCCCGACCCCCTGGGGGGTCATTTTTCACTTTCTGTCTCTCTGTCTTTGTTCCTCTGGGGAGCACATGCACCCTATAACAAAAAAAAAAAAGAAAGAAAAGAAAAGAAAGAAAGAAAAACATGCTGTATGTTTATGTATACATGGCCCCAATCCAAAAAGAGGCGAAAAATGGATGAGAAGGAACTGTAATGCACTTTCTCACTTTCCTTCCCTCTCCTCTGTGTTTCCAGTGAGTGCATGCATCCTCTGGCAATCTTAAAAAGATAAATACATGAAAGGCACCACATTCACAGGACCCTGGATTATGCACATCTTACACAATACAAGAAAGGACATTAATGGCTTTATTAAAATCCTGCCTATCAGGACCAGCAGTTAGTGTAATGGCTATGTCACTGGACTCCCATGTAGTCAACAGCGGTTTGAGTCCCGGACCCAGTGGTTTAAACTCATGCTGGGCACATGTGTGTGTGTGCCCAAGATCCCGAGAGGAGAATGGAGGAGAAGGGATTGCTGTGTGGCCATCTCTCCTGGGGGGTGATTTCTTGCTTTTTGTCTCTCTGTCTCTCTCTGACTTTCTGGTGAGTGCATGCGCCCTATAGAAAAAAAAACTCTCCATAAATAAATAAATAAATAAATAACCTTTTCTATCAAAGGACCCCAATATCACATAGTATTTTCTTGAAGCTGGTACTTTCACTGTGCATTCAATAGACTGTTAAAAGTTTAGCAGCTCCTGGGTGGTATAGCATGATAAGACCAAAAGGTTTCAAGGTAATGTAGTAGTCCCTATATCTCCTTTTCAATAAAGTGGACTCTGTGGTCTGAGTAAAACTACATAGAATCCTATCTCAATAGATCCAACACACTCAATGACCTTGGTCAGTAGTGTTGGTTATGGTTCTGCATGCAGTAAAGGCAAAATTGTGTCTGTAATATCTGAAAGAAATTATAGCTCCCTCTAGAGTATAAGAGATGTAATATAACCAACTCATCACCAAGTGCCTAATTTGTCTCTGGAGATAGGGTTATATTAAATTCTTGCTCTGAATATCTGTTGGATATTTGGCAGTGGCATATTTTGATTTGCCTTGGAAAGTGAAAATGCACTCTATAGGGCTCATACATAGCCTCTATTGTTGTTACCATTGATTGCTCTGTTCATATGCCTTCCATGTCAGCAATGGAGTTGCTAATATTAGAGACTGGCAAGTCACCTGGAGGAGACATTCTGTCTACTTGACTACTGTCGCTAAGGGAGTAAATGCACACTATTGAATTCTGCATATATGATAAAATACCTTCATGTTTTGTGCCGTCTCTCATAGGTCTCCTTTATGCCTCATCTCTCTGTATCCTTTTATTGACCTTAATGGTGGCTCGTCAAAAGATTCAGGTCCTAATTCCTGTAACATGAAAAAGAACATTTTGGGAGAAGAGTCTTCAGAGATGGAGTTAAGGATTTTGAGATGTTTAGATCATTCTAAATTATCTGAGTTGATCCTAAATCCAATTATGTATATATATATAATTGAGATATATAGAGAAGACAGAAGAAAAAAACAAGAAAGAGGCAATGTAACCCAGTAACAGGGACTAGAGTAGTATGACCACAATTCAGGAAATTCTAACTTTCAGAAAATGAAAGAGGCATACAAAGTATTTACCCCTAGAACCTCGAGAGAAAGTATGATCCTAAATTTTGTTTTAGGTCTTCTGACTCCTATAATTGTGAGAGAATAAATTCCTGTTGTTTTAAATCACTACAGTTGTAATTTTCTTTGGCAATTTTAGGAAGCTATTCTACCCTGTTTTCCTAATGTTACAATATTTTCTAGGTCCCTGATCAAAGCACTTATTTTCACAAAAAGTGGATGACCTGGTATTCCTCCCCAAACTCTGTCCTTAAGAGAATTTTATTTCATTTCTCTTTTCAGTATCATTTCTGAATAGGATGGTTGAACAGCTGTAATTTATTTTGTTTTATCTATGGCTCAAGCATCGGGAACACTTGTGATGCAGCCTAGACTTGTTGCAGAATCCTTGTGTGATATAGTTAATGGCTGGAGAAGTATCCACAGTGTGTAATATGCTGCCTTTCAGAACCCAGGTAAGCTTACTAGGCATAGACTTTCTCTCTTAGTGCTGAAGATGTGGGATTCAACAATATGTTCTTAGTTTGTAAAGAATGCCTTAGCATTTTATAAATCTCTGATGCTCTAAACATCTTTATTTATTGCAAGCCTTTGAATCTTCATGTTTTTATCCCTTATCCTCTATAGTATATGTCCTCCAACAGATTTATCACTTTGCGTTCATCTTATTCGAATGACATTATTTATTCAAAATACTGTTCTAATTCAGATAGTCCAAGTCTAAATGTTTCTGCTCACCTCAAATAATGTGACATAGTCCTGGGCCAAAACTGTTAAAGAACTTTTTTATTCATCCAATGTGAATGCAGACTGTTTTTGATCCTCCTTCCTCTCTTTATTCCTTTCTTTTGTGTTAATTCATTTCTTCTAAGAGGAACAGATGAGTAAAGTCATTACACCATGATTCACTCCAGCTGCAGCTGGCCCAGGTCATAGACTCAAGAAGGTCCTAGGATCAAACCTAGGATCTTTCCTATGTGAGTTCAGTTGTGTTTCTGCTGTGCCACCACGTGACCTCTCTGGTTTGTTTTTTTTTTTTAAATGGTTCTCCTTTCTTTTCCATTCTAATTCTGCATGGCAAAAAAACAAAACAAAACAAAAAAACCCCAAAAAACAATAACAAAAACAAAAACAAACACATGCACAAGCTCAATGCCCAAATATCGTGTACCTGGAGCAATGTTCATTTACTCTAGTAAAGATAATATACCTGGCACAGTAACTACAATGGTGGCTATCACTTGGCTGGTTTGAGGATAGTCCATTATCATTTTTGAAATTCTGCCTACTTTTATAGTGGCCAGACTAGTGAATTAAATAAGAATGTTATTAGAAATGCTATTACCATGTGCTGCCAGTATTAAAGGTGGCATTAATTTCTATTACTAGCCCCTGGATATGATATCTTTCTTTTTCCTTGAGAGAGAGAGAGGGGGGCAGAGAGAGATTTTTAACATGGTCTTGTCATGTCACAATTCTCTTGCCCAATCTCTCAGTTGTCCAGGACCACAGGCATGTACCATCCTGCCCTGCCTGTTCACGTTGGGCTAGGAATGAACCAGGACCTCCCATGTAGCCTCAGCAGCACCTACCAACTTACACTGCTGTAGCCAGACCCATTTTTTAAAATTTAATGTATTTATTTAGTATAGTTTATTAATATCTTGCCAAGATGAGAAAAGTTTCAGAATTTTCTACTTGTCTTTTTCTACTACGGTAGTCTTAATACACCAAACAACCAGTGTGAAGTTTCTGTCAGTTACCATCATGTGCAGTCTAGTTATACCGATGAGTGAGATATAATCAGCAAGTGATGTAGAATGTCCACTGAGTCCAAGAGTCCATAGAAAACTCTCATACTTCCACTCTAAAAGTGAAACCATGTGATGATTAGGCTCCCTGATTATCAGTGTCAACTCTGCTTTAGTTCATTTTATCCTTTTTAAATTATTTTTTTGCTAAAGTTTATGTGCACTCACCAGGAAGAGGAGGATAAGAGAAAGGCTGTTTCATAGGAACTGGTCATTTCATGATCCCTTTTCTTCTATTTCCCAGATAGTCTAGATTTGGGGCATACACACACATAAATACCTCTCATGTTCCTCAGGCTGCCTGGTCCAGGACTAGCTTTGTGAGGTTGGCCATGTCAGATCCAGTTTCCTTAACCTGCAGGCCGTTGGTCTAATCCGTTTTCTTTTGCTTAGTAATTATATATCACAGACTGAATAATTCATAAAGAATGAAGGTTTATTTAGAATATCCAAAGTCAAGGAGTCACATATGATGAGAACCTTTTTTTTGGTGGTGATTCTCTGTAGAATCTGAGCTGCCACAGGACATCACATGGCTAAAGCACATGGATATCTGTACATGTGTCTTCATGCCTCCATCTCATTTCTCCTTATAAACCCTCCAGGATTTAGTCATTAGACTTGACCACAATGACCTTTTCTTTTCCTAATCACCTCCCAAAGGCCCCATTTTTCAACACCATACTGGGTTAAGTTTTTGCCCTCTTTCACAATCAGCTTTTAACACACAAGTTTGGGGAGAAATATTCATATCAAAGCAGACCCATGCCAAACAGTCCTCAAAATGTTTGCTTCTTAGCTTTTACCTTGGGAACAGTTACCTGAGGAAATGACCTCTATATCTTTGAGGGAATGCTGCAGAGTCATTTCTTTAACTACACTTGCAATCATATTGTAGGCTGAATATTCCTCTAAGAGAGTACGCGTATACTTTAGTCATTGATTCCTGGATCTAAAAGCTTTGTCGAATCTGGAAATTGAACACAGAATTCTGTTACTTTATTTCAGTGAATGTACTCAAACTCTTGATTGCACTTACACTTTTCTTTTCTTCTTTTTTTTTTTTTTTTTAAGGAGATTTAGCATCCCCCCTTGACGGTCCATCCAACATGGCACTATAGACGGTATGCTCCATTGACTATGGTATTTCCACAGCTCTTTGTGAGATAGGTTCAGCTGGCTTTTCAGTCTTGCTAGTCATTACAATAACTGCATCTGCCCTGTTTCTTTGCACAACACCATCATCTTTCTACTGCTGTTTTTAGTATTCTGTAGCATACACTGTAATCAGAAAGCCCATTTATGTAACATGTCTCACCATAAGCCTTGTCCTACAGAGGAAAGCCATCACTGAACTTCTCAGTGATGGAAGTTCTTTTAGCAAGACTTTGGTAAATGGATATCCTCTAGTAACCCCCAGAAAAAATATCATGTGTTGACTTTTCTTCCTTTGGCAGAGCTATTGGTCTGGTGACCAGGAGAGATGCTGTAGGTTTCAAAGAGAGGTTGTTATTTCACAAGACACAAACATTGATTTTGTTTTCAGGTAAATGGTATTAAGGTATTCAACAGGGATAAATGGGCCAGCTTCTATAGAGCCAAGAGTTATACTAATATTGTTATCTCTGTTCGATGTCTCAAGTTACACATCTTTTTAATCGGTGACCCTAACGTGATTTGACAAGAGTTCTGAAGGTTGAGAATTTAAACATGTTAAGAACTCTGCTACTTTCATAAATAAGTGATGGGCTGTAGCCCATCCCAAGTGTTTTCTGGTATCATCTGGTTATATAAAATCAGAGTCTTTATATGTAGTCCTAGAGGCCTTCCACCTTTAATTTGTTACTAAAAAATTCTGAGCATTTCGTTGTATGTCTGCAATACTTAAAAATTCCAGTTTTGCATTCTTTATTAATATGATTTCTCTCACATTTCTTAAATACTTAATACATTGCACTTGCCATTTCATTTCTTTCCATTGGATATATTATCTTTGTTAAACTCTAGGTGAAGACATAAAATTACAGCATTACCATCTGCTATGGGCTATTTATGTTCCACCTATCACCACTGTGGGACTAGTGAGCTTGTGGTTGGTCCAGCTCCAAAATTCTGTATTTATACTTTCTTTCTTGGACTACTTTTGATACCAGATTTCCCAAGAAGCAGATTCTTAGCTAGAGATTTATAAGTAGGAAGTTTATTAGTGAACACTCTTGAGATCACTACATTTAGGGAAGTGAAGGAAGTGGGATTAGAAGAGGTGTTAATCAGATTATGATAAAGTTTGAAATAGAGTCCTTGGCTGATTAGATAGGAATAGCTGGAGCTGAGATGACTCTGGAATTCTCCCAAATTGGAGAAATGGAATTAAGACTTTATTTCTATACATTTAACAATTCTAACCTTGCATGAGACAGCTCTTCTCAGCCAGGGTCATGTACTAGGGAATGATTAAGCTTAGAGATATAAGCCACCCTTCTGCAGCCACAGTGGTAAGTGCTACAGTCCTTGGGAAGGATAATTGGAATATCATAAGGATAATTGGAATATCCACATCTACACTTTAGAGTCAGAACCTATCATTGCCTTTTCTTTC
>NW_006159732.1:5084098-5090105 GCF_000334495.1 Tupaia belangeri chinensis
CTTTCCCTCTCTTTCACATACTTACCCTCCTGCTACAGTCTGTACTAAAGTTTACATCCACATATTATCTATTAAACAAATATGATGGTTTATCATCATTTTTTAGGCATTTGACAGTGTGATTTCTACCCCACAAATTCATATGTTGAGGTCTTAATCCCCAGTTTGATAGTATTAGAGTAAGGCCTTTGGAAAGTAATTAGAGTCAGATTAGGTTATGAGGGTGAGGTCTTCATGATGGGAATGGTGACCCACGTGTGCATACTGAGGAAAGGCCATGTGAGAGTCATGGGGAAGCAGCTATCTGCGAACCAGGAAGAAGGCCCTCACTGGGACCTAAATTGGCAGCCACTGTAATCGTAAGCTTTGTGATTTCCAGAACTGGGAGAAAGTAAATTCTTGTTTAAGCTCTTCAACTCATGCTATTTTGTTATGGCTGTCCAAGTTCACTAAAACAGACAGACAATTTTAAGACTATGATGTAAAATGGAGGAAGCAGTGTGGACATATGGAAGCAAGATCATGAGATAAGAGAGGAAGTTGGGCTAAGAATAAAATATACCTCCTCCACCAAGAAATAACGAATGGCACAAATTCTACCCACAGACTTTAGATTTTTAGTACATCACTAATAGTATCACTGGGTGACATCTCTTAAAAAATGCTTAATATTTAATTACGTGTTTCCTGGGAGAGATAGAAACTTGTCTGATCTCTGTACGTTCTCTTTGGAAAGCTAACAACCTCACAAACCTAGGAAAATTATTTTCTCAAAAAGCAAATGGAAACCACAGTCTTATTTCTCTCTTCTGATGATCTTATTGCTGAATGTACTTTTTATATATTCTTTGTACATTATTCCTCACACAGAAGAGTAGAGGTTCCAATGTCAAGTCTAATAAAAATAAAGATTTTTATTTGATTGCATTTATTGCATGCATCTGTGGAGTGATTTATCTTGAGTCCAGATGCCTTTTCAATGCTACTTTTTTTCTCAGTCCCTTTGGTAAAATTCTGAACTCTGTGTCTTTGATATTTATGTATGTGCCTTTATCTCTGACCTTAATTAATACTGTAACTTGTTTATGCTTCCTGCTCTTAGTTTTTTTTCCTTTCATCCTTCTTACTCACTAATGTATCAAAAATATGTCCCTATAGCACTAAGTCTTATATGTTGATTTTTAAAATGTCCATGATACACTGTCTATGGTTGAAATTAAAACATATATTTATGTATGAAAACAATTTGTAGACCAACCTAAGTAGTGTTGTTTCCTCGAGAAGGATAATTTTTTCAGGTTTCTTAACCGTTCTGAGAGGGGAATGTCTTATACTGAAGTATTTTTAAAGCAGTCATAGATGTCCCTGCTAAAACCAAAACAATAATGTTGATAAATACAAAACTCCTTCCATGCCTTTCAATTGAGTGGTTCACATTTTTCCAAGAAGCTGACAATAAATTGTATTTTTTCTTCATTTCTCTATGTTTAATGGTGAAATATTTCATTACAAAACATTATTGAGCACATGTAAACTTTCTATATGCTTTATTTTTCACTCCTCCCTTTTTCTTTTATCTAGGCTTATTTAGAGTTTTTCTCAAGCATTTTAAAAAATAAAACAAAATTTGTTTTATATTCTCTATTTTAGTTTTGTCTCTTAATAAATTACTATTTACACCTTTCAAGTTTCCCTTTTTACACTTCTTGAGCTATATTATAGTTTTTTCCTTAAGTTCTTTATTTGGAGCACAGTTCATTTGCTTTCAGATTTTCTTTATTTTGGTTTCCGATACCATTCTGATTATGTTTTTGTACTCCTTAAACTAAAGTTCTAAAATAGTTTTTTTTCCCTTTTGAATGTAAATATTCAATTATTTCAGCATCATTTGTTAAAAAAAATCAGTTCCATCCACACTGAATTACTATGGTACTTCAGCTGAAAATCAGTTGATCTTAAATGTGAAGGCTAGTTTCTGGACTCATTTCTATTCCTTTGATGATATTTATCTTTACCGCAGAGTTTTGATTATGGTTGTCTTATAGTACATTTTTTTACAAAAGGGTTACAGACCTTCAACATTGTTTCACTTTTTTAAAATTGAGCTGGTCATTCTAGGTCTTTTTATTTCCATATAAAATTTATGCTTCATTTGTCAGTTTGTAGGAGGTGAAAGTGTGCTGGGATGTTGATGCAGAGAGCATTTAATCTGCAGATGTATGCAGGCAAAATTGACGTCTCAGTAATTTTCAATGATGTAATTCATGATTTATCTCTCCATTCATCATAATTTTCAATATCTTTTAGTATGATTTTAGTTACTATTTCTAAATTTATAATTGTGTATTTTATTCTACTCGATATGGAGTGGTCTTGTTTTTTAATTATTTTTTCATCTTATGTTGTTAATTGCTAGGTCATAAAATTGCAATTAACTTATGTATATTCATCTCTAATTCTGAGACCCTGCAAAACTTGTCTCATTAGCTCAAGGAATTATTATTATTTCAAGTCTATGTGCACTTGCCAGAGAGACAGAGGGAGACAATGAGAGGGAAAAAATAAGAAATCACCCTCCAGGGAAGATAGCCACACTGTAATCCCTTTCCCTCCATTCCTCTCCTGGGATTTTGGACATGCACACACATGGGCCTGGCAAGATTTTCAAGCCTCCTGGTACACAATTCATTTCTTTTTTTTGGGGGGGGGTTTGTTATAGGGCACGTGTGCTCACCAGACAGGGAAAGATAGAGGTACAGAAAGTGAGAAATCACTCCCTGGGGGATGGCGAGGCCGCAATCCCTTCTCCATTCTCCTCTCAGGATCTTGGGCACACACGCACATGCGCCTGGCATGAGTTTAAGCTACCAGGTCCAGGACTCGAATTGTGGTCGACTACAGGGAAGTTCAGTGACATAGCCATTAAGCTAACTGCTGGTTCCCCTGGTACACAGTTCAAACCACAGTCGATCATGTGGGAGTTCAGAACCTTAATCGTCATGCCATTGGCTGGTCTGACAGTCTATATGCTTGTAGCAGTATTTCTTTGTAGTGGTTAAGGCTCTGGACTCCCATGTGGCCAACTCTGGTTCAAATTCTGGACCTGGTAGCTTGAGGATCACGCTTGGTGTGTGTGCATGCATGTCCAGAATCCTGGGAGAAGAAATAAGAAGGGGTTGTGATATGGTCATCCACCTGGGGAGTGATTTCTCACTTTCCTTTTCACAGTCTCTCTCTCTCCCTGGCAAGCACACTCATCTTATGGCAAAAACCTTTGAAAAAAGCCAAACATACTAGACTATCTAAGATGTTTTATAGACAAGATCAGATTATCAGTGAATTAGTATAGCTTTATATCTTCTATACCAGTGAATATTTCTTTCATTTATGTATTTTTCTTCTTGGGCAATCAGAGATATCTCCTACCATATTGAACAGAATTATAAAGCGCAAATTTGTCTTCATATAAACTGAAGAATCTGTTTTTCCTCATAGTGTGTATCCCCTGATGTCTTGGCTCAGATTTTAAAAATTCTACTTTTATATTTCAAGTTTGGCTTTCTAAGGATCAGTGTTTCTATATATCTTATTGTTCAGGCAATGATAGTGTAAATAGTGTCCTCAAAGATTTCAGGCCTTATAAACATTCAGTTTATGTCAATTGATGTCAGAGCATATCAGAGTACATAAAAATCAACCAGTTATCAAAATATCCTTTGCTAGACTCCAATAGACTGTCGTAAGTATCCCCACTTGTTCATAAATCTCTAAAGGATATGTGGAAAATTGGTCTTATTCTTCGATTGTCTTTTCCTGTCTTGGTCTCTCCAATAAAGTTCAGAGCAGCCCGTCTCTCACTGTAACTACACTTACGTGGTCAAAGTTCTAAATTGTTCTCATTTACATTAAGTTTACAATTTATCTTTTCTAAGACCACTCAGGCTATTAGAAAGCATCAGAAAGGACTGATACACACATTTAGAGACAAGTACTCAAAGCAGGTATCTTAGTGCCAAGATATGGACCAAGACAGCAAGTATCTGAGTGTCTGACCCTGAGGAACAGAGTGATAGAGCAGATGCAAAAACTAGGTTAAAGTTCAAAGAGTGGTCCACAGCAAAGATGAGGATCAGTGAGTCACTGGACAGCTTTGGATGTTCTTCCTCACAAAGGGAATAATGAATTCTACAGATTGATAAAGGGTTTAGCACTTCTTGATGGCTCAGTGTGTAGAAAAATGAATCCAAATGGAGCAAGCTAGGCTGATCCTTGCAGAAGATAGTCACAGTTTGCAGATGGCTTAAGCTGATTCCACAAGAGAGGCCCTCAATATAACTATGCAAACCCAAAACAAACTTCTAAAAACCCACCTGAATAAAATTTATTAAAATTTCTAAATGAAGATTCAAATAGAATTCATGAGGAATGTACAGAAATCTATACATCTTGTAAGAGTTAAGTACAAGAGAAATGATAGGTTACAGTGATGCAAACTTTCATTTTAAGCTTCTATTTTAACATTGGGGCTCACGAACCTTTCCAAGATGATATTTCTGTTCAGATTATGTTTGAATTTTGTTTTAAATGGAGCTGTAAAACACCTATTTCTGTCTATCATCTACATGACACTCTTATCTCATTGAAGATATGTAAAGTCTATCAGCATTACTCAGCTATGAAAGTATTATTTCTGTTATTGAACAAAAGAAAAATAAATCTTAGTTTAGAGCTATTTATGTTAGTGGTGTTAGGATTAATGAAACAAATTTTACCAGAAGAGTCATGGTCACTTGTACATAAGACTGAGCCAGATTGCAAGGCTTTCACTTGACTTAAGAAAATTTGGTAGCACTCACCATTTCAGTAAAGAGTTACTCAAAACACAATCTGGAGTTTTGTGACTTTAAATAGTTCCTATATCAGTGTCACCAATATAAAATTCTAGGCCTTCAATGAATCTTAGCTTGTCAAGCTTCCTAGCAATGATCAAAGTCAAAATAAATATACAATTTTGAGCACTATCTCTAGGTTCATATTTATCTTCTAGCTATATTAAACCCCTTGTCCAAAATGAATGAAAGGTAAACACATTTTTGTTTTGTTTTGTTTTTAGGTACGCCAAAGAAGCAAATGCATTGTAAATACTGCCTTTATTTTATTTTGCTTCATTATGTTTTCCCAAAAGGCCTTGCAGAAATTTAGTTGTGTGCCTTTGTAAGTTATTCAGCACGCTTGTAAAAGGCAATGACAGGCATCTAGAATAATTTCTCTCTAAAGAATAACAAAACTTTCATCAAGTAAAATGTCGACTCCTCACTAGAAGCTATGAACAGAGAGAAATTTTTGTATCTCCTCTGACCACTGTAATATATAATAAACCATATTTTAAAATTTATATATAATTAAACATGTGAGATACATGCTCTCCGATCTAATGCTAAAGAATAGACAAGAGACACAAGGTATGGCAAAGTGAGACTTTAATGGTGGTCTTGCAAGATCAGATATCTGATGGGTAGGCATACCTGAACAACCAATTTATTCTCTAGTGTACAAATTCTTCCTTCATTGGCTCAGTATGGGGTGTGCAATCTTCCTGGATATAGCCTAAATTTCATTTCCTTTAAGACATTTATTTTCCCCTTCCCTTAATTGTCTGATGAAAAGGCATGGGCTCAGGACAAGCCCGTGGAAAGGACCATACAAATGTCCTGAGGAGGGAGAAGAATCAGGAAGTAAAAAGAAGCAAAGGGCTGGTGACCAGCCACTATCTTGAGAAGTCATTTTCCAGAGTGACCTGTTGTTTCTGGATTTCATTTATTCAGGAACCTTTCTGGAATGTGTACTAAGGGCAGTTGTCACATCTGGAAACTGGTTAAGCAATGTTTGTTAAGCTATTTTTGAAAATGAATCACTTGGGGGTGGCAGGTGGCATGTTGGTTAAGGGCTCTGGACTCTCACATGATTGACTGTGGTTCAAGTCCTGGACGTGGTGGCTTGCTTTATC
>NW_006159732.1:5090368-5105695 GCF_000334495.1 Tupaia belangeri chinensis
TATTTAAACTTAAATTTCAGTTGCAATTATTATTTCCCAGTGAAGTTTGTAAGAAAAGCATTAAGTGAAATAACACTTCTTTAGGAATTTTTTTGGCATGCCTATGTATATTTAACACATTTTAGAACATATATGAAGATTTGACACTCCAGCTGATTATTTTGCATATTTTACTTTTGGAGATATTTGAAAATAACACCTGAAAGGGAATGAAAATTGTACACTACATTTACTAGTCTTAGTTTTAAGTTTTTTTTATTCAACATTTGATTTTTAAATCACAATAACCTGTGAAATAGAAAATAGACTCAACAATATTAAATAATTGCTAAAGTCGCTAAACTTGCTAACAGGGTACCCACTTTTCTTATCCTACCTTGGAGTCAAAAAGTACAATCTATTTAACATAAAACACGTCCAGTAAAACTTGGAGAGACCAGCAGGTGATGTAGTGCTAGACCCCCACATGGCTGATTGTGGTTCAAGTCCCAGACCTGGTAACTTGAAAATCATGCTGGGTGCTTATGTGTGCCTGCCCAAAATCCCAAGAGGAGAGTGGAGGAGAAGGGATGACTTATCAATTTCTCTCTCTTTGTCTCTGTCTCTGGCAAGCACTTGGGTCCTATGGCAAAAACCTTACCTTATTGCAGTATCTTTGACTTTTATTACAAAGCTCGTTAGAAGTGATGTCAAATACCTTTGTTTTGTTCCCAATGTCAGGAAAAATAAGTATTTCACCAATACTGTTACATTTTCTATATGTTTTAAATTATATCCTTTATCAGATTAAGAGAATTCCCCTTTATTCCTATTTTGTTAAGAATTTTATTTAATAGTGGAGATATATTGAATTTCATTGAATGTCTATATTATTTTATTTAATTAATATTGTAAATTTTACTTTATTTTCTATAATGCAGTCCTTTTGGTTTAAAATTATTTGATTTCATCCTTATTCTTTCGTTATCATACATTTTAATTGACATGTAGTAGTTATATACATTCATGGTATATAATGTGGTTCTTTTAAAAATTTGCTATAAGGTGTGTGTGATTGCCAGAGAGGGATATAAAGAGAGAGAGAGAGAGAGAGAGAGAGAGAGAGAGAAAGTGAAAGTGAGAAAGTACTCTTTAGGAAGGATACCAGGATGCAATTCCTTCTATTGTTGTCATCTCAGGGTATTAATCATGCATATATGTGTGTCTGGCATGTTTTTCAAGTCAATAGGTCTAGAACTTGAACTACCCAGTTGGTCATGTGTGATCCAGCTGCCTTAACCACTACGCCACCTTGCTGGACTCAATAAGATTTTTAATACATGTATGTAATGTTAAAGATTAAAATAAGACACTACACATAGCCAACAACTGAAATATTTATTATTTACTTTATGTTGTGATCATTTGAATTCTACTCTTCCAGATATTTTGAAGTGTACACTGATTTAATTATAGTCTTCTCACAATAACAACTTCTTAGAATCAAACTGTTAGTATCTTTATGTTATATAGATATTATTAGATTTGCTAAATATTGTTTAGAATTTTTGTCCCTGTGTTACAAGATGGATTTTCCTATCCTTTAACTTTTGTGTAAAGTCCTTTACAAACTTTGTTATCAAAGGTATCCTGACTCTGAAGAGTCAGCACAAATTATCAATAATAGGCACAAATAGCCAAGGTCACAGAGCCTATAAATATCAAAGAGGGTCAGAACCAAACAATCTTTTGCTTGTTTGTTTGTTTTGACAGAGAGACAGAAAATGAGAAATCATCCCTTGGGGGGATGCCCATACTGCAATCCTCACTCCTCTATTCTCCTCGGATTTGGGGCTTTAACGCACACTCACTCAGAGTGAGTTTAAAGCTGCCAGGTCTGGTACTCAAACCATGTTAGTCCATGTGGCAGTCCAGTGACATAACCATTACACTACCTTCTGGTCCCAATTTTATACCATCATACAGAAATAAATTATTTACTCAAAAAATATACTTTAAAAATACAACACTGATGTTGACACAAGAAGAATTAGAAAATCTGGATAGTCCCATCTTTATTAATGATGTCAAAACTGTAATTAAAAGCTCTTACACATACACACACAGCTTAGGAATAGTAGACTTCAATAAATTATGTCAAACATTTTAAAGAGAATTCCAATATTTTATAAAATTTTCCAGAGAAAAGAAATCTAATTGAGTGTACTGGAAATTAAGGATGCAATAGCATCCAGGGCAACAGAAATTTCAAGATTTTAAGCTGGGAGATGAAAGATTGAAAAGATAAACATACTATGTTCAAAGAAGAAGTTAATTTTATAGTGGATATGCCAAGATAGAACAATAAAATGCTGGGTGTCAATGATTATATAATCTGGGGACTAGTAGGTGTCATGATGTTTAAGGTGCTGGACACCCCCACATGGCCAACCACAGTTCGAGTCCTGGATTTGGTGGCTTGCTTTCTCAATTCCCTCTCTCTCTGGCTTTCTCTGGTCAAATTAAAATAAATGATGAATAAATAAAATTAAATAAATAATTCTTTAAAAAATAATTATACATTTTGACTGAGAATAATCATATGTCAATTCTACAATAATCCATATTTGATTCATAAAATCTATAAGTCAAATTCTATGGCTATTTGTGCCAATTATTATAATATTGCTTCTCAGTCCCTGACTTACCCATCTATAACGTAATTTATAATGCTAGGGCTTGAAATCTGGAGACCTTATTTTTATTTTTCAGCTTGTTGTAATTTAGATTCTGCCAATGGTTAAAGCTAGAGGACTTCTGGAAGCCTGGAGCGGAAAATATGGGACTTGCTACTTTCCATTTTCTTCATGCTGCTTGTATTCTGTTTGAGAGTCTGCCTGTGAACAATTCTTAATCCCAGCAGTGATGAAACTGTCCTGTAACAGAAGAATTCATTTTATAGTTTTTTCTAACATATTCAGAAACAAAATTAACTTGATTGCCCCAAGAGATGTTAACCCTACTGCCAGTTCTCACTCATCGAAATCAAGGTCCCAGTCGCACACACTTTGAACTCTAATATATCAGTATATCTAACATAATATATCAGCATTAACTTATTTGTGTCCTCTACTCAGATGTCTTACTTTCAGCTCTGCAGGGGACCCCCTTTAAACTGCTAAGTTTTAATATATCCAAAATGTCTCTTTGTCCCCCAGCCTCTCAGGAATGTTGATTACTTCTAGTTCTTTCAGATTACTCTGAGCTCTTGTTTAACCTTTTATAAATTGGCATGTACATACATACTAAAATTTTTCTTATATTAATTTCCCTTTGTTCAAGCAATAGCTTGTTTCTGCCTTCTGACGAGATCCTAAATGGCACCTTATACAAACAGCAAACAAACAATGAAGACAGAAATAGCTAGTACACTAGCCTGTGAAGCTATCAAATCTAGGGTGGAAAACATATACGTATATGACAGAAATAAAATAAATAAACCCGAGAATAAAACCAAAGGAAGTTCAAGTAAAATGCTTCAACAATTGTTACATGTGGAAAACAAATATTTTAAATTAATTGGAAGGAAAAATTGTGAATGTGTGTGTGAGAGAGAGAGGATTTTTTTTACATTTTGGCTAAATACTATATATTAAAAGTTCATTTATAATGAGATACTCAAATATGTATAATTTAAAGAACATTTCTGGCTCAAGAACAGTCAGAAAATGCTTAAAAAGTAAACATAGCCTAGTTTAATTTATGTAATTTCTTCTATCAATATGAAGATCTGTGAAAGTAATAATTTACTAGGGGATATTTTACCTTTTAAGTAACTAGTCTTCTCTTTAGGATAAAATATACTGTATACTGCAAAAAATATTTTGTTCTCTGTAAATATTGCTAATCAACATCAAAAATTATCTAGAGGAAAAAACAGATACACAGATGTATATTGTTTTTAATGGTAAATAAGTCAATGACTGTTCTATGATAAAGTCGACAGAAATGACTGGCAAAAACCTCACTGTTCACTTTTGCTTTTATATTATGTTGTATTTCCAATTGTGTTGTTGATATATCTATCAATTTCAATGCCTAGCTTACTTAATTAGATAAGCTCTAATCAGTGAACTTTAATGACCAAAACAAGATTTTAATTTTCTATGTAAAGATAAAACAATGCATAAGTTCAAACAAGTAAAATTTAAAATAGATTTTTCTAGAGTAATCACATTTATTTTTGGCAACTTTTGTTTAAAGGTGAATCCACATTTTCTTCATCTTGAATTCTAAACTTGTGTATGTTTTTTCTACTTGACTTTTCCTCACTTTTTATGTTGTTATTTCATCTATGATACAAGCTGATGATGGAAGCTGAGCTAACTCACTCTTAACTCTAAATCAATCCATCATTCCCTGCTCTGTTAAAAATGAAGTGAATCTGGGCTGGCAGGTGGCACAGTGGTTAAGATACTGGACTCTTACATAGTTGACCATGGTTTGAGTCCTGGACCCAACAGCTTGAAACTCAAGACAGGCATGTGTGCATGTGTGCCAAAAATTGTGAGAGGAGACTGGAGGAGAAAGGATCATGCTATGATCAACCGCCTGGAAGTGATTTCTTGCTTTTTGTCTCTCTGCCTTTCCTCTGTCTCTCCAGTTAGTGCATATGCCCTGTAACAAAAACTATTAAAAAAAAAAAAGTGGATCCTTTTAACATATCCCCTTTGCAGTTCATATGATCTGTCAAGTTTTGTCTTTAAAAGATGGTAGATACACACTACAGGAGGAAGAGCACACCTCTTTTGTCCCAGTATTTTCTGTATGCTTGCTTTTATAAAATTTTGATCTCTGGTTTCTATATAATCATTATACATCTAAGTCATATGCAAATGGTTTTTGAAAGCATGATACAGTGTTCAGCATAGACATATTCACACATTCATATTCTTTTTCAATATTGTGTGTTACATTGTATTGTGTATCTTAGGCAATAGTTTATGTAGCTTTCAGTACACTGGGTGGATACCAGTGGTACTCGCCTAGTTACAGATCGGCATCAGTCCTATGGACTGCTTCCCACTAAGTTGACTAGTGTGCTGAAAGTGAACTGTCAATGAACTTATAAGTATGCCAGTGGTTGATTCCCAGACTCATTTTGCCAAAATCTGAGGAGATGTTTCTTATTTTCCAATACTTGCCATAGTTTTTCTCCTGCATCCTGAAGGGGGTTTCCTACTGATCCAACCAAAGTGGACAAGCTCCTGTCTGGTTTATCCAAACCACCTTCTCTGCCACATATATTCTGCCATTAGGCCTTCAGCAATGAGGTCTGAATCTAAGCTTGAGATTTATCTCTTCCTTAGCACCTTCTCTTA
This sequence comes from Tupaia belangeri chinensis, assembly GCF_000334495.1. NCBI lineage: Eukaryota > Metazoa > Chordata > Mammalia > Scandentia > Tupaiidae > Tupaia > Tupaia belangeri. Next base: position 5,095,729 of record NW_006159732.1, read on the forward strand.
AGCATAGGTAGCTATTCTTTAGTGTGTTCTTTATTTCTTAAATTCTAATGTGGTTAACAACTCTTCAAAGTACTGTGTGATTTCTATCTCTTGATTGAATCTTAGATGACAAAAGGGTGAATAAATTATAAAACATCTAAGTTCTATGCATTACTAAGTGCAATTTTTGTAAGTAATCACATCGATTTAGAAAGTATGGCTCTTTAATAGTTACTTCTCTTGAAATAACATCCCAAAAAGATTTATCAAGCAATGAATGACAAAGTGTGAATATGTAATTATATTGCTAATGTCTAGAAATATTACATTCATAATTGAATTTAAAAGGAATGAAAACGGGAGTTTTTTCTTTAGATTTGGAATGTGAGGACACTTATGAAATTTTTCAGAAAAATAGAATTAAAGTACAAGTTTATTTTGGTGCAAAACATTTTTCAAATCCATGCATAGATTTTTTTTGTAATATGCATCCTCCATTAATTTTTTGAAGATTCCCCAGCATAAGACAAAGTACACACCATCTGAATTTTTAAATAGCCTGAGTGATGGGGATGATTTTCTAGCCTAGGGAAAATATAACTTTTATGAACATTCACCAACTAGCAAATTGTAATGGTTAGTTAATGGGACATCACATTTTGTAATTTTCTTGATAGTACAGTTTTATCACATATGTTTGGCAGTATCATTAAGCAAATTATCTATCATATTTTCATGCAAAATGACTCTTCTTTTTAAAATTAGTCTTTAAGAAGATTTTATGTTATCTTCTTACTTTTTAGATGAAAAATTCTCTAGCAAAAACATTGCTGACTTTTTTTTTTTTTTTTTTTTTTACGTTTTTGGTGAACTGATCTTTATTTTATTACCTTACCTACAAATCATGCATGAATGCCCTGAAATAAGTTTTTGTTGAATAAACCCATTTTTACTAAGCAAAATTCAAAAGGGGAAACATCAAGCCATTCTGGTGTAGGAAAAGCCTTTCAATAGTCCCTAAGCGATTTTCACAAAATAATAAAATGGACACTAGTCTTACAGAAGTTTTGGCTTAATTTTACCAAGCACCAAGATGTGCCACAATAGTTAAGGCAAGGCAGAGACAAGTTACCAAAAAAGTTACAAATACAACAATATATTGCAGTCTAAAAACAGCACTATTTATTTACTGACCAGATTACAAAAAAACAATCATGGTGGATTCCTTAGTTCATCCTTCTAATAAGTCTGTTGATCTGGTCTTCCCTGTTGCCAACATCTCCACCTTCTATAAAATGGGTGGTCTTTTTCTTCATTCCACCCCATGGAGAAGATAATTTGAAGGGCCAAAGAAAGTTATTTGCTTCTTTAAAGTGTTTTTCAACAGTATAGGTTTCATGAATCAGATCCTCCATGCATATGATGCCGAATTTACCAAGGGATTGCGCAATCAAAGAGTTATCTGTCAAAGCAATTCGCTTCTTATTGATTTTGCCATAACCACGTTTGTAGATCAGTTCATTTACTGACTTCAGATTTGGGTGCCCCCATGCAATATATGGTTCCACAATTCTCAGCATGTTAATTGAGGCCTTGTTGAGTTTAACAAAGGTGCCATTGAAGATCTGGCGAAGACGAAGAAGCTGCAACACCTTTCGAACCTTTGGGCTCACTCCATTGATCCTCTGACCCTGATGACAAATGCCAATTTGGGTTCTGCAGGTGCATAGAAGTTGCCAGCTTTTCTTGCCATCCTGGCCATGTGAATCTCAGTTCTGTACATCTGTCTATATTCCTTATGATAGTGCTTAGCTTTTTCATAGATAAGCTTCCTCCTTGCCTTTCGAAGCATATTTTGAGCAAACTTCTTTCTCGGGTGCTTGATCTTCAACTCCACAAAATTCCTTCGCTTTTTCTTAAGGGTTTCTGGCACAACAGGAACCTTTTTCTTGGTGGCTTCCATGGCAGCAGGAGCCTTTTTCTTGGTTTCTGCCACAGCAGGAACCTTCTTTTTCTTCTCTTGAATGGCCTCCATGGTTCCAGCCGGAAAAGAGCAACATTGCTGACTTTTTGATGTGTAAAAAAAAAAAAAAAATGCATGTCAACCAAGAATATCAAAAGGTGTACATAATTTGTGAATACAAAGAATGATATTGGTGTTAATAAAAATAGGGGGAACATAACTGAAATGTTACCTCCCAAATTTTCTGAGCATCTCTTGTGACTAAAGTCAATTTTGGGTTTTCTGGAAAAAATTTTATCTGATAATGCAACTTCTTCTACCTCCTCTTAGTAATTTCTTCTTCTCCTTTTTTTTTTCCTGGAAAAACAGGAAACAAAAAACAGCAGAAGCTAGAAGGAAAACTCAATCTACTATTGGAAGAGAAAGTTAAGGGACCCTATGGCATTAATTAATGGACAGTTGCTAATTTTTCTCTAGACCACTTATTTCTGAAATTCTTCTTAGCTGAGGATATTTGTTTTGTTCCTGTTACATGCTACTTGGTGCAATAAAGTTACCAAATACTGTAAATGAAAGTCAGTGTTCAATTATTTTCCTTTAGAAAATTACTGACCCTGAACAGTAGACATCCACGTTTTTTGTTTTGTTTTGTTTTTCATTAAAATCACTCTGTGAATTTAAAAATTACAACAAATAATGTGTGGATCTAAACTACTTTTTATTTTTAATTTGTTTGTAACAGAGTCTTTTTTTTTTTTTTTTTGAGAGGTTTTTGCTATAGGGCGCGTGTGCTCGCCAGACAGACAGAGAGAGACAGAGAGACAGAAAGCGAGAAATCACCCCCAGGGGGATAGCCACACCGCAATCCCTTCTTCTCCATTCTCCTCTCGGGATCTTGGCACACATGCACACGTGCCCAGCATAAGTTTAATCTACCAGGTCCAGGACTCAAACTGCAGTCAACTACATGGGAGTCCAGTGACATAGCCATTAGGCTAACTGCTGGTCCCTATTAATAGACATTTTTGAAAAGCTCGCCAGGGAATCTCATATTCAGTCAGTGTGTCACACAACTTCTGTAATAGTCTGAATAAATATTTGTAGACTTTTGTTATGGCTACTTCTGAATATTAGATTGGGTTTTAAAGAGATTAGGGTGCACCAGTGCAATAATATATAGAAGTCTCCTTGCAAAATGACTTTAAATCTTCAGTTTTGCATATGTGACTTCAAATTAATCAAGAAACGAGTGTACCAATTTGTTAAGGAATGAATAATGCTGACTCTTTAAGAATCGATTATCTCATTTTTTTTACTTATCAAACGGATTCCTTTTTCACAATAATGTAGAACCAAGCCTCTAGTTGGTTTATTGCAGGTCTTAAATCCATTGTAATAGAAGAAAAATATTCCTGTAATGAAAATGCCAATCTTTGAATTGTTGTTTTCCCATGACTTCTGGATTTGAAGTCACATAAGGGTGTATAATACATTGCTGGATGGATAATACTGGGTTTTCTTTCTTTCTTTTTTTTTTTAATAAAAACAATCCCATAGCATTTATTGCCAACTAGTAATAGCATAATGGTAATCAAAACAATATGAACAAATTTTTAGAACTATACTCTCCACGTAGAGAACAAACTACTGTCTTCTCAGCAAGTCCTCACTTTGTTTATCATTTCTAGTTGGAGACACTTTGTAGCAGAGTTATATTATCTCCTTTTAACATGATCTGACCCAGTTGTTTTCTTGACTTTGTTTTAGAATGAATCTCCTCTGCATCATCTAATACAAGGTTCATATACTCATCAAAACCAATGATACAGCCTCCTATCCGCATATTTACTTGCTCACAGAGCCACACCTGAATCCGGGATCTATTCTGCAAGTATCTGAAGATGAGTTTGATGGGCTGCACCATCACCTTCTGCACTTTCTGGCCCTGGCCTCGGTATGCCATGGTGGAATCTCACAAAGGCTGCACCAACCCGCACGCCCAATACTGGGTTTTCTAACATGCAGTGAGTACGTTTCTCCTGGTAGACCTCTAAGTGTATTTACTATAGAATCAAAAAGATGAAAAAAAATTGCATGATCATGGCCAACTTCCCTTATGTTACTTTTCCATGAATCCAACTTCAGTTAAATTTTTGGTGCATCTTGGTAAGCACCAGTCTAGACATCTGGGTTTCAGCTGTTTTGAGTGTCTTTCCTGCCATTAACAATGCGGCACCAGTAGATGGCATAATAGTTATGTCACTGGACTCCCACGTTGTTGATTGCAGCTTGAGTTCCAGACCTGGTGGCTTAAAACTCATGTGAGGTACATGTGCCTGTGTGCCCAAAATCCCAAGAGGAGAGTAGAGGAGAAGGGATTGTGTTGTGGCCATCCCTCTGAGGGGTGATTTCTTGTTTTCTGTCTCTCTGTCTCACCGGTAAGCACACACATCTTATAACAAAATCTCTCTGAAAATGAAACAAAACAAAAACAATGCAAATAATTCTCAAAAGTCCAAAGAGAGCTGGTTGTAGGTAATGATAGATAAAGGGTGAGGAACCAGGCTGACTGATAGAAGGGCTTAACATAATTGATTTCTTAGCTAGACTGAGGTCAATGAGTTAAAAGCACTATCTCTTGAATTTCTAAGAATCTTATAGTTTTTTGTTTGTTTGTTTGTTTTTACTTAGTAGACTATAAATGATATTGGCACACAAAGGTAATGTCTTCTTTTTTTTTTCTTGCTAGAGGGCACACACATTCACCAGAGAAAGAGAGAGGGAGAGAGAGATGGAGAAAGGAGAAAGCATCTCTGGTGAGCAATGATCTTACCACAACTCTTTCTCTTCTCTTCCTCCTTTCAGGATTTTGGGCATGCACATACACGTGCCTAATACATTTGTCAAGCTGCTGGTTTAGTGATTCAAACCATGGAGTAGATTCTGTGGGATCCTGCGTCGATTACCAGGCCACAAAGCCAACCTAAAGATAATGTTACTTAAAAATAAATAAATAGTTACTAAAAGATACACTTGCCTTTGAATTATCAGACAGTTTGACAGAAATTCTTGGTAATGTATAGGGTTACTAGAAGTCAACCAAATTATCAGCCCAAATGGGAAGAAATATCACTGATATAATATCAAGTTACATTGACAGGCTTTTTTTTTTAAATGAACTCATATTTAGCAAACATTCAGTCAATAGGGGCTTTGGTTGGATAACTAGAAAGGCAGACATTATACTTTTTGTTTTAAAAAAGTTTAAATAGATCAAATTATAGTTATACCATATGATGGATTTTAAAAATCCTACAATATGTTTGGTCAAATTAACAGTGTCATTTTGACTAATCTATTACAAAGTCATGACAATATTCTCCTGAAATACAGAATATTTATCAGAACTGGTACTGCAAATAAATTCATATAAGGATTGAGTAAAAATCTCTCATTCTTTCTCTCTCTCATACTTACATGCATTAAAGTATGGGCTACCCTTTATTTATTTATTTATTTTTTTAAAAAAATTTAAAAATAAATATGAATAAAATAAAAAAATGTTTTATTATCATATTATCTCCATACATGTATAGATGTTGCACATACACACACAGCAAAATTAGGGTCAGCAGGCATGGCCGTGGTTAAAGTGGTTGGCCCCTACATGGCTGGACCTGAGGGCTTGGAAACCACAGCAGGTGCTTGTGAGGCTATGCCCAGACGACCAAGAGGAGAGTGGAGAACGGACTGCGGAATGGCCATCCCTGCTGGGGTAGGCGAGGGTTGGGGGGACAGTTTCTCACTGTCCTTCTGTCTGTCTCTCTCCAGCAGGTGGGCTGCCCTTTATGAAGAGGATAGTCACAAAAAACATGGAAAGAAATAGAAGTGAAAGAATATCTCTAGGTTCAGACAAAATATGAAAGACATTAAAATGTTTTGAACAGAAAAATGACTATTTGGTGGAGACAAAAGAAATAAGCCAAGTGGAAGTTGCAGTGAGAGGAGCAAGGTTTTGAGATGATGAATGAAGTCAGCATATTGTGAATGGACTTGTGAAAAATGAGAGATGTCATAAGACCTGAATTGAGACTGAGATATGGAGTGAGGGTCAAAGAGGAGAGAGGAAACAATGTTGAAAATAATCTAATTTAGTGAATGATGTGAAGCAATAGAAGGTGAAGAGCTAGCTCAAAGGGTTAAGATAAAAGCTGAGAGAATTGGTTGGAATTTGTTGGAAAGGTTCGAGCAGTTATAAATATAAGAAATACCAAGGGAAGAAGATACTAAAGACACCTCTTGCAAAATGAAAACTGAGATAACAGAGTGGCAATATTCTTTTATTTTTTCAGAGGTTTTTGCTATAGGGCATGTGAGCTCACCAGACTGAGAGAGACAGAAAGACAGAAAGTGAGAAATCACCCCCCCAGAGGCGATGTGGCCACGCTGCAATCCCTTCTCCTCCATTCTCCTCTTGGGATCTTGGGCACGCATGCACACGTGCCCAGCGTGAGTCTTAAGCCACCAGGTCCGGGACGCAAACTACGGTCGACTACGTGGGAGTCCAACGACATAGCTATTACTCATATTTTGTGTTCCAATTTTTTTTTTTTTTTTTTTTTTTTAAAGAGATTTTGCTGTAGGGCATGAGTACTTGCCAGAGAGACAGGGATAAAAAGTGAGAAACCATCCCCCAGAGGGGATGGCAAGTTGCAATCCCTTCTTCTCCATTCTCCATTCTGGATTTTGGGCTCATACACTCATGCCTCTGGATTGAATTTTAAGCTACTGAGGCTGAGACTCAAACTATGGTTGACTACATGGGAATCCAGCAATGCAACCATTATGCTATCTGCTGGTCCCAGTGTGGCAATTCTTAACACTTTTTCATTTAAAACAAAAAAGTCTTCTTTATTAGGATAATTCATCTATTTTAGAAGATTATGCAATATCAGAAACCCAGAGATGGGAAGGGCTTCTACCTGATGAACTCAAACTAAAACAAATTTACTCATTCCTGAGGAAGACAGGTGAAAGAAAATAATTGAATGTCTTTTTTCAACTAATGATAATCACTGAGAGACCAGAGCTGGCTTAGTGCTTTGTATTTTATTGGGTCATTGGAAAAGTCATGACATATTTTTCTATATTTTCTATGCAAAAAATGCATCATGACTTTTCAGATGGCCCAATACATAACTCACCTGAATTAATACACACAACACAATGATGTAGACATTGTTATTAGTATTTTACCTTTTAGAAAACCAAGGTTTTAGTGTAATAACTTCCCAATGAAGTCACAGTATAAAGGGGTCATACCTAAGGTCTAAACCAGACATGTCTCACTGGGATTCCTAAGTTAACTTCCCACCTAGCCCTACTCTCCAGGCTAGCCTCCTCTGCCACTTGACTGAAGACCACCTTTGGCTTCAGTCATAAAATTCATTCCAAAAAACTTTTGTTATCACTCTCAGATGTATAAAAACCCAAATAAACTTGAGCAATGAACAGCTGAGAGAGCTCTATTGAAGCAGATGCAGGCTGAATTAGGAAAATCAACTGCTCTTTTTTGTCCACAAAAAATGTAACAGTTTTCCTAGCCTCATCAAACCAATACTTTAGATATGAAAGCTGGCTTTCAGGTGAAGCCAAGATGGTCTTCAAATAAAATTATTAATATGCCATCTCTGATTTTTCAGGCTCCTGGCTGTCATCAGATTTATCACCACTCAGCTCTGTAGGGTATAGGGAAGACAAAGGGGAAATTTGCCAGGTTAATTATGAATTGAGATTTTTTTTCATTTTAAATAATAAAAAAAGAAAAGGGGAAACTTCCCCTACTATTCAGCTCAATGACAATCTACTTTACATAGCAAAGCATTGAAATTTTAGCATATACTAACTTAAATATCTGTAAAATGAAAAGCACAAGAATTTTTTTAGGACACTTTCCAGTTATAACTTTGAGCAATGTGTCAGATGAAAAGAATCAAAAGGCAAGAGGAAATGGAGTAAAAGTTTAAAATTTATGGTTTCACTGGAGAGATAATTGATGCTTTTTAAAAGCCAAGATGTTGGAGCAAAGCATATATTTTGCATGAAAATAGCAGACAACATGTCAAATTTCCCACAAATGCTTTATCTTTTATCATTCTGACTCTGGCTGTGATAAATGACTTTTCTACAGAGTATGAAATAACTCACCCCATGCTAAGGTAATAGAAAATGATTCTCTCACATCTCAGCCTTTAAAATAGAATGTTCACATATGCATCTCTGAATCTGCTGAGAAGGACTGACCATGAGTATGCATGGAGGAGAAGGACAGAGACTAAGTGCAGTTGGGGAAGATGGATGCCTAGATTGGCTTGTCTTCCTACTGATGATTTCTTCCTTAGAATGAAGGTTCTCAAGCCATAGTTTTCTTTTACTTGACCAATAGACTATTTTTAAAATACTGCAAATTACAGGAATTAATGTAATCATAACCTATCTTTTCCAATTTACCGTGGTCTTTACCACTCTGATTCCAGAATTCACTGTACTTACTCGATTCCTAAAGGTTTTGAATTAGAGGCCTGTATCAGTACAAGATAGAAAATCTCTAAAGATTTATAGAATTAACGGTCATTAATGTAAACATTTACACATGTCTAGTGTTGGTAAGGATATTAGAAAGCATTCAGTGCAATGAACTCATGTTAGGACAACAACTTTGTAGAAAAATATTTGGTAGACAATTAGGTTGGCAGTATATATCAGAAAATAAAATACTTCTAATTCTACCATAGAACTCAAAATGTGCATTCAGAATGTTAATTGGAACCCTGTTTATTATAAAATAAAATGGTTAAATTGATCTAAACATCTGTCTTTTAGAATTTGGTTATACATTATGATAAAGTTGTATTATGAGAAATGATACAGCCATTGAAATGGAGATAGGTCGATGTGTATTTTCCAGGGAAATGCTCTAAAATACACAGTTACATCAAAAAACACATCAGATGAAATATATATGATCCTATTTACTTAAAGTGCCCATACATGTGTATCTATGTGTATTTAAATAGTCATACATTAAATATGAACATGAGAACTGGAATGATATCCCAAACTCTCAAGTCTTATTTATAGTCTAGGGAGTAAAATAAAAGAACATGTTTAGCCTTATTATCCAGTATTCTTGAAATCTTTAAAATATTTGACTTATTTATTGATTGTAGAAAAATACTAATAATGAAAATGATCATGATAAAAACTGCAAGAGGGTAACTAATTATAACTAATTGCTATCATTTCAGTTAGAGGTGTTTTCAATGTTCATTTATTTATTGATTATCTGAGAGAGAGAGAGAGAGACACTGAGAGAGAGAGATCCCCACAGGGTCTTCACAACGTAATCCACCTGAGCCTCAGCAGTCTGAATCATGGCCATGCACAGGCACACCCAATATGTACAGGGAGGGGAGCAGCAGCTGGCGTGGTGGTTAAGGGTGCTGGATTCTCACATGGCCAACTATGGTTCTAGTCCCAGACCTGGCAGCTTGCTTTCTTGCTTTCCCTTTCTCTCTCTTTGGCCAAACTAAAAAATAATCACAGCGAATGGAATTAAATAAACAAATGGTTAAAAAAATGTGCAGAGAAATCTTAAGACATAAAAATGGAACTTTCCCATTGGTTTCACCATCACAGACCAGTATGTTACCGTTGTACCAGCATAGCTGGCCCTGTTAATTGCTACCCTAATGTGTATTCTTTTTGTAGAATTCTCCCTCAGTCCCCATCCCTACTTCAACCTTCCCTATAAGTTAACACTTTCCATTTCTCTTTCAGACTGCAGCTCATTTCTCTGCTCTGATAGTGTCAGTGAAACCCCTGAGACAGAGCACACTGTATTCTCCATCACAGCTATCTTCCATACTAGATGAAAAGTTCAGTAGGATCTGGAATCATGCTGTTATGCTTTTCTCATTATTTGACTGGGAAAACAAGACCCTGGGGTGTTATGTACAATTCAGC
>NW_006159732.1:5106473-5107029 GCF_000334495.1 Tupaia belangeri chinensis
GGGGAGCAGCAGCTGGCGTGGTGGTTAAGGGTGCTGGATTCTCACATGGCCAACTATGGTTCTAGTCCCAGACCTGGCAGCTTGCTTTCTTGCTTTCCCTTTCTCTCTCTTTGGCCAAACTAAAAAATAATCACAGCGAATGGAATTAAATAAACAAATGGTTAAAAAAATGTGCAGAGAAATCTTAAGACATAAAAATGGAACTTTCCCATTGGTTTCACCATCACAGACCAGTATGTTACCGTTGTACCAGCATAGCTGGCCCTGTTAATTGCTACCCTAATGTGTATTCTTTTTGTAGAATTCTCCCTCAGTCCCCATCCCTACTTCAACCTTCCCTATAAGTTAACACTTTCCATTTCTCTTTCAGACTGCAGCTCATTTCTCTGCTCTGATAGTGTCAGTGAAACCCCTGAGACAGAGCACACTGTATTCTCCATCACAGCTATCTTCCATACTAGATGAAAAGTTCAGTAGGATCTGGAATCATGCTGTTATGCTTTTCTCATTATTTGACTGGGAAAACAAGACCCTGGGGTGTTATGTACAATTCAGC
>NW_006159732.1:5107060-5134435 GCF_000334495.1 Tupaia belangeri chinensis
GGAACTGGCACACATACTGAATAAATGACTGGGTTCCTTCATGGAGGCAGGAAGGGTCTGTAGGGCATTCCGTCTTCATAGGATTAGATGAGCATACTTGTTAGCTACACTCTGACACTTTCTAGCTGGTAGAAACCTCGAAGTGTTTCTTGAATGAGATATTGTATCAGTGAATTCAAGAATTAATGAATCTCACCTAATTTTTATGCAGTTGAAGAGAAACTCCTCCTGGAAAGGAATATGTAAAAAAAAGTAAAAGAAAAGCATGAATTTTGAAAAGAATAGGAAAGCAACAATTTAACCAATATCACAAGCTTAGATGAAATCTACTTTGGAGCTCATTTAGAATTATTTCAAATGACTGACATGAAATAATTTATAATCTGTGCATGTATGTATTCTATTGTAATTAAATAATCATTCAATTATACATTCACTAATATTCATTTTAAAACTTTTCAAATGATGTAAGCCTGTAGATAAAGAAAATGTAAGGCAGTCTGAGAGTCAAAGTTCTGTTTCTCTTTTAACCCATACACCAGTTTCTTAAGGGAGAAAGAGAGAGCCAAGAGCTTCTTGTCACAACCTCAGGGCTATTAGTTTAATTTGTATCCCCCAGTTATATTATTTACCTTTAAATATTAACTTATCTAAGTATTTTTCTCTAGTGCTCCATTCGATTAAAAAATATGCTGTATTGGGACCAGTAGATGGTATAATGGTTATGTCACTGGACTGCCATGTGGTTAATCATGGTTCCAGTCTTGGACCCGGTGACTTAACTCACCCAGCGCATGTGCGTGTATGCCCAAAATCCTAAGAGGAGAATGGAGGAGAATGAATTGCAGTGTGGCCATCCTCCCTAAGGGGTGATTTCTTGTTTCTAGTCTGTCTCTCTGGTGAGCACATGTACCCTATAGCAAAAATTGCTCTTAAAAAAAAAAAAGTGATGTACTTGGGCCAGCAGGTGAGGTGGCGTGGTGGTTACGGTGCTGGACTTCCACATGGTTGACTTCAGTTTGAGTTCTGGCCCTGCTACTTGGTTTTTCATTTTCTCTATCTCTCTCTGATCAAATTAAAAATAATAATAATAATAATAATAATAAAATTGAACAAATATTTCCTTTAAAAATAATTTTAAAATGAAAATATGCTCTACTCATCAAAACACATTTTGACTTATTTTCTCAATAGCACAAATTTTAATATGTTGCTACTTTTTATTTCATTTTTTTCTTTTCAAGAGATTTTTGCAATAGGGCATATGTGCTTGCTGGAGAGAGAGAGACAGAGACAGAAAGTAATAAATCACCCATCAGGATGGATGATCATGCTGTAATCCCTTCTCCTGCAGTCTCCTCTTGGGCACATATGTACATGCACCCGGCATGAGTTTTAAGTCCCTGGGTTTTAAACTGTGGTCAACAAGATGGGAGTCCAGTGATGTAACCATTACAGAATCTGCTGGTCCTACTACTGTTTTTTTGTTTGTTCGTTTTTATTTTCTTAAGAAAATTTTTTTTGGTTTAACATTATTTATTTATTTTAATTTTATGAGAGAGAGAAAAAATGAGAAATCAAGTTGCCAGGTATGGGACTCGGACCTCAGTCAGCCATGAGGGACTCCAGCCCCACCCCCCACTACTGTTTATTTCAAAACTCTATTACCAAATTCTTTTTACTGAAATTCTCTTCACCCTCAGATACTTGTTGAGTGTTTTTATAAGACTTGATTATAAGATTATATCTAATTTATAGTTGTTTCTTTTTCTTTACCACTTCTACAAATGTGGCCACTTATTGTAAGTACATCACACACAAGTGAGAGCATATCGGGGTCTGGTTTATTAGCTAGGGCAAATGATGTCATGAAGGGAGCATTTCTACTGACCCTTCCCTGCCTCCCTAATTAAAGTCATCCATGTCTCTAGTTTGATGCCAGCTCTGTTTGATGAAAAGGACATAGTACCCTGCAATCTATATGATTCCAATATTAGCATATATATCCAAAATTATTTTATCGTAGTTTCTTGTAATTTGTATGAAAACTATTACGGTTAATAAATAAATACCTTTTCTCTATGATTTCAGAGCAAAGTCTCACTAGTAGACTTTCTTTTAATTGAGGCAAGTAATAATCTAAAATATAACAATGTGCAGAAGTCTCTCAGATAAGATATGTCATTTGGTGAATCACAAAAGTAGGATACACGTTTAAAGCTGTTAACACAAAGCAATGTAAAATTTCTGCTAGGGACCAGCTATAGTGGTGTAAAAGGAATGCAATGCCCCATGAAGCTGAAGCCATATGGGGAGGTCCGAGGTTCATGTTCCAAGGTCTACCTGTCCATGCAGAGTGTGCACACAGGTGTCTGTCATTCTAGCAGATTGAGACTTGGGTGGATGATGGCATAAAGACTCTGCTAAGCGTGCTAATATCAGACCTGTCCACTGAAACAATTCCAGCAAGGAAACAATGGGAACGAACACATATTCAAAACACTAAAGGGAAAACAATTTTAACCAAGAATATTATACCTAGCAAGATTATTATTTATATTATTTCTTGAGTCTGAATTTTTCCATGTTTCTCTGGATTTATAAAGTTTTCAGATATTACTTCTTGGAAGAGGTTTCCCATGCCTTTAACCTTCTTGGTTAAAATTGTTTTTCTTTGAGTGTTTTGAACATATCTTCCCATTATTTCCTTGCCAGCATTGTTTCAGTTGACAGGTCTGATATTAGCTTAACAGGACAATCTTGGTAAGTAACTCGGCATTTGCCTCTTGTCATTTTTAAAATATTATCTCTGTCTATGCTTTTTGAACAATCTTGCTATGATGGGCCAGGAGGAGGCTCTTTTTATGGTGATTCCATGTGGAATTCTTTTTATTCCTTGGGTTTGAATTTTTCCATATTTCCCTGAATTTAGAAAGTTTTCAGATACTACTTCATGGGAGAGATTTCCTATGCCTTTAACAGCTTCTTCACCTTCTGATATATTCATTACATGTATATTTGTGTGATTAATGGTACAAAATTTCCCATATGTTATCTCATTTTTTTTTTGGGGGGGTGGCATTTTTTTCATTCTCTCTGTGTGTCTGTGTGTGTGTGTTTCTATTTTAGAGACTTTGTCTTCAAGATCAGAAATTATATTTTTCTGCATGGTCCAATCTGCTATAAATGCTTTCTAGAAAGATTTTAATTTCTTGTATTGTAATCTTCGTTTTCAAAAGTTCTCTGTAATTCTTTTCTAGGTTGTCTATCTCTGTATGCAATTCCACTTTCATGTCTTACAATTTTTTATCTCATTTCCTGGAATTGATTGTCTATTTTTTCTCGCATCTCATTGAGTTTTGGCACAATGATAGTTCAGAATTCTTTTTTTAACATTTCTGTGAAATCTTTTGTGTTGTCCATAGTTGGTGAAGAATTATTGTTTCCTTGGGGGAGCATTTTATTCTTGTTTTCTTATGTTCCTTCTGTCTCTGTTCTGGTTTTTGGTCATTTAATGATGTATTCATTTCTTCCTATTTATTGTAGTAAATTGTAGTGGCAGAGGAGGGTATGTTACCCCTTAGATCCCAGGTGCATTCCAGTTAGAGAGCTGTGTCTTCCCAATCAGAAAAGATAAAGTTGATATAGGTGGGTGGCTTCAGATGATTGACTCTTCTGCCAACCTTTTAGCTCCTGATGAACTAGAGATGAGCTAAGTATATAACTTAGTGAAGAGTCTCAAGTAACCTGCTGCATAAGGTTGGTGGGCCCCAAGTTCCAAAGGCAAACTTGAAAGTTTGGGCTGCACAGATGAGGAGAGGTGTGCTTATACCCAAACCCTAGTCTCCAGACAGGTGGGAACCCCTCTCTCTCTCTCTTTCTAATAAAGAGATAGAAAAAAAAAGCTTGAAAATTCTATAGACATGGTATAACAATCTGGCAAATATGAATTGTTGTAATCTCATAAAAAAAATTAAAAAAACAGCTAAATTGGGCCAACAGGTGGCTTAGAGGTTAAAGCAGTTGAATCCCACATGACCCAACTCCCAAAAGATAATGGAGGAGAAGAAACTGTAGTGTGTCCATCTCCCTGGGGTGGGGCGTCTGATCACTTTCTTTCTCCAGCAAGTACATGAATCCTATAACCAATAATAATAATAAAAATAAAGGTAAATATATAAAAGAAACACAGAACTGAAGTGAAAAAGACATGGAGAAGTAAAACTGTGACTTCTATAAAGTGAAGGCACACCACACCTATACCACTGGAAAATTTCCTTTTTCAAAAGGAACATTAATAGTTTTGGGGACTCAAAAGTTGACATAGCTTTTTGATGCTATTGAGAAATATAATACATATTTGCAAGCCTAGAGAAACAAGCATGTATTAGAAGTGTCTGTCAGTGTTGATTTAAACTACTATCACATTTAACGTGTTTTCTTCATCGCTTTAAAAAATTATGAATAAAAGAAAACAGTAAACCTAATCTGAATATTAATATATATGTGTGTGTATGTATATACATATATATCATATATATGCATGTTTTCTTTTTCCTGACATCAGAGATCAATAAATAAAAAAGGAATATAGGAGATATCAGTTGGTAAATTTATTAATAGCTTATTTTTTTCTAGATGTAATGTTTCGTTGGTCACGCAAACAAATCAAGACTGCTCTGGATGTCATGCCAAAGACTATAAATGAATATATTGGTACATGATTGTTCTTCTTCTGGACTAACTTCCTGGTGTCAGATGTAATTAAAGCTGAGAAAAATAGAATATAATATTCTGTGGCATTCACGTCTACCTGCTGCCCTTTAAAAATAACACTGTGCTACAACCTAAAATAACCTAAGATCATCTAATTATGTATTTCCAAGATGCTTATTTTTCAATGAGAAAAAAAATGCTCTTTGTAATGTCATTATGGTTAAAAACAGGGATTAGGGTAAATCATCATACTGTGAAACCACTTATCACTGAACACATATCAGCTGTGAAAATATTGTTGTTATAAGCATCCTTCTTATAAGAGCTCTAAGATAATATAGAAATATTTTATCATTCAACTTTTTTAAATCCCAAAGTATTGCAGTGAACATATTATCTAGGAGACAACTTCACAGAGATTAGTCTGCAAATTTTTTATATATTTTTAATATTTATTACCTGAAGAAGAAAATTTTTAAGGTAAAATAATTTGAAAGAGATTGAGTGAAATAATGATAAATTGAAGGTTTACTTATTTTTACTGTAGGAGTTAATATTTTTCCTTCTTATTGTTTTTGTGTTTGTTTTTGTTTATTTGCTATAGAGAGTATGTGCTTGCTGGAGAAAGAAAGAAAAAATAATAATTAAGAAAGTACCCCCAAGAGGAGAATACCACAGGACAATTGTCTCAGTCTTTTCTTGGGATTTTGAGCATGCACTCACATACCTGGTGTGTTTTCCAAGTCATCGGGTCTGGGATTTGAGCTGCTCAGTCAGCCATGTAGGTTTCAGCTGCTTTAACCTCCATGTCACTTGTCGGCCCCAGTAGGAGTAAGAATCTTCAGTGTGCTAATACAGTAGTAGTAGCACTTATTAGCTAGACACATAGCAACAAGGTTTCCCTGAAGTATTTGATAAATCTTTAACCCAGAGAATATTTGACAATGCCTATACTTGAACACACATGTTATAAAGAACAGAGATTCATATTTAGTAATCTTTCTTTCTGCATTTGCTTCTATATTTGGTATACATCAACAACACTACTGATTGTTTTATTAAGAGTTTGATATTATGAAGCATTCTACATATCATTAAGTTTCTCATTCTCATGTGAGAAACAAAAAGTGATGAAATGACATATTTAAGAATATAAAAATAACATCAATATTCCTATATCCTAAAATTAGTAAACACTCATATTTTCAATGTTTTTCTGAAAAAAAAAAAGCATGGAAAGCCTGACCTTACAGATCGACCAAATAGGGAGCAGCAGTTGGCATAAACGTTATGTCGCTGGACTCCCATATGGTAGACTGCGGTTTGAGTCCCAGAACCAGTGGCTTAAACTCATGCTGGGCTCATGCATGTGTGTGTGCGTGCGTACCCAAGATCCCAAGAGAAGAGATTGCAGTGTGGTCATCCTCCCGGAGAGTGATTTTTCTCTTTTTGTCTCTTTCTCTCTCTGTCTTTCTGGCAAGAGCACATACCCTGTAGCAAATAAAAAAAAAAAAATCCAAACTCCTAAATAGTATTTTATTTAGTTTTTATTTAATTGTAATATTTCCTATGTGAAGTCTTCTGTATCATATTGAATACAAATACTATGTAGTGTGAGAGATAGTTTTTGAATACAAACAAAAATTTTGTAAGAAAATAGTTAAATAGTACGAAAGACTAAAAATGTGTAGCCCCAATTGTAGACAACTCTCATATTTAATCTGTACACATATAAAAACCTAGTTCCATTAAAATTGGATTTCATAACCTTTTAACTTTGTTCTGGTTAAAAATCAACTTGTGCCATAATTGATACATGAAAAATATTGATAGAGAGGAAGAAATATCAGTCATGAGATCCAACAAGCACAGAAATGTGCTAATAACCCTGGACACACGTCACCTGGACCAAGGTAGTCCTCGACTCTAGTTTAACTATCAGTCGAACTGCAAGGAAGGAGGCAGATGTGCTGGAAGTAATCTGCCTTTTCCAGTTAGAAAATTGTATAATTTTAGTCTAAAGGAAGGAACCTTCTATCAGAGCAGAGGATTTTCAGCAGTACCTCCTGATTAGGACTTATGCAAAAATCCCATCTTACATGCTTGACTGGGTGCACTTTTTTCTTCTGTGCCAAATCAGCATCTCTAGCAAAATGCATCTCAAGATCTGAACTGGTATGGAATAATTCATCAGCCACTGCCTGAGGTTATTTTTTTCCCTATCCTTCATGGAAAAGACCTCATAAAATATGCTATCCATGCTTTTAATTTAAGGGGATAGCAAGTTAAAATTAAGAATCAAAAATTTAGATTTGGCCACAAAATTTAGGTTGCCTGACTATTGCCAAACTGTTGTACTTCTCCCAATGCAGTTGGCAAAAATAATAGTTAAAAAAATCTTTGATACATTTAATATTTGCATCCATCAAAGATTTTTACAACTGAAGGCTTAATGTCTTATTAACTAGGGTCTGAGGATTTCTTATTCCCTAGAATATGTAATGATGACTGGTGTATTTAGATGACCCACAAGTATACCCATATTAGGTGCAATTATTAATCAAATACAAAAGAGTCATTTTGGAATAAATACAAAGAGTTCAAGTATTTGAGTAAGCCAGTTTTTCCATTTACTGTCCATTTTCAATTAATTTTCTTTACCTTTAAGGTGGAGATGATTAACACATATTTCACACGGTGATTGTGAGAATTGAATTAGGATATTTACATAAAGAAGCTGAGTGAAAGCCTGGAACATGTTCCATGCTTTGTTAAGGGTAATTTCCCTTTTTTCTTCTCTATCGCTTATTGGCTATTTTCTCTCCGTTAATGACGAGGATTGCAGAGAAACCTAAAATAAATTCATCTCTTACAACCTTCAAGAAAAACTATGAAATTTCATCCTGGTCAGTCCCCACATCAATTAGGACTCCTATGTCACTAGAAAAGTGTCATAAACTATTTTTTTCACTGTGGTTACTCTCTTGCTCACTGTGGTCACATTCTTGGTCATTAAAATTAAGGTTCACACATGAATAAGAAAAGATCTATGCTGAGCTCAAATGTGAACGTAGAGACAGTGCGATGTGAAAAATAATTCACTTGGGGCCAGCAGGTGACATAGTTAAGGTACTAGACTCTCTCATGGCCAATTGCAGTTCAACTCTTGGACATAGTGGCTAGAAAGTCATGCAGGGAACATGTGTATGCATGTTCAAAATCTCAGGAAGAGAAGGGATTTTGGTGTGGCCATACCTCTTGGCACTTTCCCTCTCACTGTATGTTTCTGTCTCTCTGTGGAGAGCACATACGTTGTACAGGAAAAACCTTTTAAAAATTACTGAATTTGGGTTTAAAGGTAAATGAGACTTTATTGAGCACCATTGCAGTAAAGGAGGGAAACTGAACTCAATTCCACACAAACAAAAGGGGGGAAAGTTTTTACATTTGGAATATTTACCTACTGTAAAGTATTTACATCCTGGAGAATGTTATTAGAGAATGATACGGAAAGTTGATCATTGTGATTAGGCCATCTGTGTTTGCCAAATTCTGCTTATCAAAGTTAGGTTCCTATCCTTACACAGATAAAGAGGTTTAGAGAACACGACCTTTCTTGATTATTTTCTTTTAAACTACATGTCTTTATAGAATTCACAAGACTTAATGTTGTAAAAAATCAAAAATAGAGTTGTCATTTTTCTACGCAGAGGCATTGCAAAGGAGACTTGGCTATTTTGGGAAAAGGAAATGAAACCCTACTATCAGAAAGATAGTGTTTTTGTTCTGGGAAAACTGCACAGAGATAAAGGGAGTCAATGAGGGAGTCAATTTGTTATAACTTCCTTGATTATGCATTAAAATCAAATGGTAGCAATAATTGGCTAGACTTAGTTACTACTTTGAAAATTATTATTTAAACCTTTCTGGCAAAGAAATTGACAATTCTGTCACTCATTTTTCTATCAACACAATTCTAATTACTTAGCTTCTTTACTAATAGAACTGGCATCTATATCTCACAGAAGTAATCACTTTTAGAACAAAATTAATCATTGTTCAGAAATAAAAACAAAGAGTGAATAGTATTAAATATAAATATGTGTGTGTGTGTGTATGTGTGTGTGTGTGTATAATTAAGAAGCTGAACATGTCTACAGAAGACAGATGATCTATGGGTTATTGCTTTATTAGCACTTCAGAAATGACCACTCCTTTCTGCTTTCCTTTCTTACATCCTCCCTCTCTATTTTTTCTTGCCATTTTTGCCATGTTACTTTGTTTCTATTTCTCACTTTTCCGCTTAGGAATCCTTTCTTTTCTTCTCTCCTGCTGCATATTTGCTGGGATATTTGCCATGTGCACAAAGAAAATAAAATTTGGGGAATGACGTGAAGAAATACAAATATCTTGTGTCAAAAAATTTAAAGAAAAAAAGAAATACACTGAAATGAGCCAAAAGAATACCTGGTATTCATTCAATGGAATGTTGGCAGTGATTATTTTTGGTATGTAATATTTTAAAGCCGTGTCTTTCTAGTTAGCTTTTTGATAATTTTCAGTGAATAGTGACAAAAACAAAATAAACTCAAGACAGTTTCTCAAAAAATTTAAAACAGAATTATCATATAATCTGGCTATTCCACTTAGAGCCGTAGATCTGAAAGAACTAAAAACAAGACCTCTAAATGTTTGTATACGCAAGTTCACAGCATTATCTATTATACCAATAGGTAGAGGCAACTCAAGTGTTCACTGGCGGATGAATTTATAAATAAATTTGGTATATACATACAGGGAAACCTTATTCGGTCTCAGAAAGGCAGGAGATTTTTGGTGCCAGCAGTTGGTGTGGTGTTAAGATACTGGACCCACTTGTTCAACTGTGGTTGAAGTCCCAGATCCGATGATGTAAAAATCACACCAAATTCATGTGCATGTGTTCCCAGAACACTGAGAGGAGAGAAGAGTGGAGGAGAAGGAATTGTGGTGTGGCCATCCCACCTGGGAAGTGATTTCTCACTTTCCTTCTCACTGTCTCTCTTGTGAATATACTGGCCCTATTTAAAGAAAAAAAAAAAAAAGGAGAAAGAAAGGAAGGAAGAAAAAGAAAAAAAAGAAAGAAAGAGAAAAAGAAAGTCTTACACATGCTACAACATAAATGAATCTGGGAAACATTATGGTAAGTAAAATAAGCTAGTCACAAAGACAGATATTGTATAATTCCATTTATATGGGTTATCAGGAATAGCCAAATTAATAGTAACAGAAAGTAAAATGGTCGCTGCAAGAGACTAGAAAAAAGGAGAAATTGGGAGTTACTAAATGGCTGTAGAGTTTCAGTTGGCAACATAAAAATGTTCTGGAAATTAATTGCACATTAATATGAATATACTTAACACCACTGAACTGTACCCTTAAAACTAGTTAGCATGACAAATTGTTTACTATGTATATTTTATTGCAATTAAAACTGTTTAAATAAAAAATTAATAATGCTAGTGATTGGTGAGCCTTGTTCCTAGAAATGTAAAGTATTTTTGACCAGTAGAGATACATACAACTGATTACTTCTTTATAGACAATATGATTCAAATAGTATGTTGAACTGCCATCTGTTAAAAATTATCCTTTTGTCTCTATTAAGGCAACCTTGCTGCTGTGTCCCTGGTGAGTACACATGCCCTCTAGCAAATTAAAAAAAAAATTAACTACAAATAATGGCAGTTTTGTTTGTTCTAATTTTTATGGTTTTACTTTTTAAATTTTCCACTTTCCATTGGTTAGGACCTCCACTAGAATAAAAATTAAAAAAGTCTCATTCTTGTAATTTGGAGATTTCAGTATTTTCCAATCACCTATGATGTCTGAAATATTGCATCTAAACTATTTCCAGAATGGCAATATTCTGTTACTTACATATACATCCATATGTACATACAATTTTTGTGTGTGCAATGAGATTATGAACATGTTTTTTTATTCCTTATTTGTCAAGAATTTCTTTTTCTTGTGTATGGTATTTGATTTATCAAATATTTGATAAGTTTTCCTGTTATTTTTCTAGTTATGCTGAACTATATTTAATTATTCTTAGCTATAAACTAATATTTTCCTAGAATGTACCTTTTATTTATTTATTTATTATATTTTGCTTAGATATTTTATTGTTCATCTATGGTCATTGGAAACATTGGTCTATACTTTCCTTTTCTGGAAATGTCCTTTTGAATTTTGTTATCAACATTGTCCTGTCTTAAAAAAACATGAAAACTTTTTCATCTTTGTATTTTCTCTGAAAAAGTTTATGTAAAAAGACTTACACTTTTTACAAACATTTTGGAAGATTTATGCTGTAAAGTCATTGGTGAAAAAGGCCTCTTAATCTTTTTGAGAAATGCTTTTATGTATTCTATTTATTTATTGACTATATTTAGGATGTAGCTCATAAACACATTAATCTATCTAATGTGTGTGTATACTTATATGGTGAGTACACCAGAGATGTGTATATATATATATATACACACACACACACACACACACACACACATATACACATAAGTTTTTATTAAATTCATGAGAAAAATTAGTTTCTAAATTTTCCTTTCTTAAAATGCTGTTTACTTGTGTTCTGCTTTGAATTATAGTTATTTATGAACAATAGTTGCTTTCTTAACACACTTTTTTCTTCTTTTTTTGGAGAGGTTTTTGCTATAGGGTGCGTGCTTTTGCCAGAAAGACAGAGAGACAGAAAGCGAGAAATCACCCCCCCAGGGGTGATGGTCATGCCGCAAAACCTTCTCCTCCATTCTCCTCTCAGGATCTTGGGCACACACGTGCATGTGCCCGGCATGAGTTTAAGCCGTCGGGTCCAGGACTCGAACTGTAGTTGACTACATGGGAGTCCAGTGACAGACTTTACACTAACTGCTGGGTCCTTAACACACTTTTTGATCCAGAAGAAACCACAACCCATCTGGCTATACATTTTTCTCTTCCATGACACTCATTTGTTGAAGAAAATCTGTGTGTCATATAGTTGTTTTAGGTAAATAAATATGAAAATATATATAAAAGGAATTTATATTGAAGAGTAAAAGATTGTGGCATTCTCTTTCTATTCTAGTAAACCTTGCCTGTTTGTTTGGTTCAGAACACATGTATTCACCAGAGAAAGAGAGGTGAAGGAGAGGGAAAGTGAGAAATCACTCCCTATAGGAGATGGCCATGCCACAATCTCTTCTCCATCATTCTCCTTCAGGCATTTTGGACACATATATATATGTGTCCAGGGTGTTTTTCAAGTCACCAGGCCCAGGACTCAAACACAGTCAACCATGTGGCATCTAGTGCCTTAACTTCTATGCCATTTACTGCCCCATAATTCTTGAATTTTAAAAGAACATTTTAAAATAGCTAATGTTCTGTTAATGTTGGTATACACTTGAGTTAAGAGATCATTCCTACTACTTTTCAGTTAACACCAAATAAGTAAATTCCTGTACTATTACTTATGTCTAAGCCTTTTATGATACTAATGGTGTAAGTGGTAGAATTAAACATTCAATGAAAAACATCTATGAATTATAAACTGAATAAAACAATTCCTCACTTTTGTCTCTGAAATCTGTCAACCCCACTATATTAATAGGTACTTTATTCTTGTTTTGCCATTGAGAAAAATGTAGTCTAGAAACTGTAAGAACTTGTTGAATGCTATGCAACTAGAGATTACTAACATCAGGTCCAAATTACATGCTTCCTGACTTAGTCATAATTTTCTTGCCAAACTATTTTTCATTAAAATAAAATCATACTGGAGGTTTTCTTTTATCTAGAAGATATAGATTATTTTCTTTCAATCAGTGAGCATTTTACATGTACTTTAAAAAATATATTTCTTGGTGGTTAAGGCAGCTTGATTCCACAAAGCCAACTGCACAGTTCAAGTCCCAGAACTGGAGGCTTGAAAAATGTGCATAATCATGCATAGCCAAAAGGAGAAGAGATGGAAGAGAAGGGATAGCAGTGTAACCATGCCCCAAGGGGGCGTGTTCTCTTTCTCTCTCTCTCATTATACATTCCCTGGTGAAATTAAAAAAATATATTTTTGAGAAAATTACAGACCTTACAATGTAAACATTTCTTTATGTCATATCTCTTTTAAATGAGAGGCTGTACTTATCAGCTGGGAGCGGTGTCTTTAATACACAGTAAGTGCTAAATCCAGCTGACTGTCAACAGAGACTCATGTGCTGAATTATCAACAGTGGCTTGCCCCCAGCAGTGTCCAAATTAAAGAGCACAGAGGTGAGTTCTTTGGTGCCAGTGGTTGTGTGACCTAAATTCAAAGCAAATTTTACTCAACTTAAAATATAGCTTAAATAACTTCATCAATTCACCATTATTTATTTATTTATGAGAGATTTTTGTTATAGGTCACATGTGCTCACTGGAGACAGAGAGACAGAAAACAAATCACTCCTCAGGAGGGATGGTCACGCTGCAATCCCCTCTCCGTTTTCTTCCCAGGATTTTAGGTACTACGCATGCACACTTGCCCAGCATGAGTTTTAAGCCACTGAGTCTGAGACTCAAACTGCAGTCAACTACAAGGGAGTCCAGTGATGCAAACATTACAACATCTACTGGTCCCCGCTATCATTTATTGATCATATATTGGGTTACAAGCACATTGGAAAGTATGCTGCTAGACTTAGAGCTCCACCGCATGCTGTCTCTATTCCAACTCGTTTTATCATTTATTTCACATGTGTTATATTGACCCAGTTTTGAAGCCATGGCTACACATGCTCAATTGCCCTTTGTTTTACGTTTGTCAAACCACTTACTCCATTTATCCCAGCCATTTCCCTTACCAGGCTTCCACATACCCCGCACTCCAAATACACACCCTCTTTCTAATTATTAGGAGCTCAGGGTTTTCTTTCATCTATCACTGTCAGCGCATCACATCCTGTCATCCACAGAATCTTTAAATCTTACAAAATGTTTGGGGGTACAAAATGTAATAGTACAACTGGACCCAGGTTGGAGGTTCCTGGGACCATGTCCTGGGGCCTTCCTCCACACATACTCGTCCATGACCCAGGCTGGCTGAGATTGGGGTAGATGATGGCAAGAGGGTCATGTTGCGAGGGCAGGTCTGTCTCTCTCTCTCTCATTCTTATGGCATAAATAAATTTAAAGACTTTCAAAAATGCATCTGGGTTATCTATTGATTATCTTTTATCACTTAGCATGTGATGTTCTGATTCTTGGTATAAAGAGAAATTTTTAATCAAATTGTGGACATTTTGCATATTGTATTAAGAGATTATGTTAGGTCATCAGGAAAGTTGTGATGTATTTTCCATGTTTTTCTACCCAAAAATCTGTCATAACTTTGCCAGTGACCCCCCCCATGTATATTATTTAAATATTCTATTTTCTTTTCTTTTCTTTTCTTTTCTTTTTTCTTTTCTCTGAGACAGAGAGACAGAAAACAAATCACTCCTCAGGAGGGATGGTCACGCTGCAATCCCCTCTCCGTTTTCTTCCCAGGATTTTAGGTACTACGCATGCACACTTGCCCAGCATGAGTTTTAAGCCACTGAGTCTGAGACTCAAACTGCAGTCAACTACAAGGGAGTCCAGTGATGCAAACATTACAACATCTACTGGTCCCCGCTATCATTTATTGATCATATATTGGGTTACAAGCACATTGGAAAGTATGCTGCTAGACTTAGAGCTCCACCGCATGCTGTCTCTATTCCAACTCGTTTTATCATTTATTTCACATGTGTTATATTGACCCAGTTTTGAAGCCATGGCTACACATGCTCAATTGCCCTTTGTTTTACGTTTGTCAAACCACTTACTCCATTTATCCCAGCCATTTCCCTTACCAGGCTTCCACATACCCCGCACTCCAAATACACACCCTCTTTCTAATTATTAGGAGCTCAGGGTTTTCTTTCATCTATCACTGTCAGCGCATCACATCCTGTCATCCACAGAATCTTTAAATCTTACAAAATGTTTGGGGGTACAAAATGTAATAGTACAACTGGACCCAGGTTGGAGGTTCCTGGGACCATGTCCTGGGGCCTTCCTCCACACATACTCGTCCATGACCCAGGCTGGCTGAGATTGGGGTAGATGATGGCAAGAGGGTCATGTTGCGAGGGCAGGTCTGTCTCTCTCTCTCTCATTCTTATGGCATAAATAAATTTAAAGACTTTCAAAAATGCATCTGGGTTATCTATTGATTATCTTTTATCACTTAGCATGTGATGTTCTGATTCTTGGTATAAAGAGAAATTTTTAATCAAATTGTGGACATTTTGCATATTGTATTAAGAGATTATGTTAGGTCATCAGGAAAGTTGTGATGTATTTTCCATGTTTTTCTACCCAAAAATCTGTCATAACTTTGCCAGTGACCCCCCCCATGTATATTATTTAAATATTCTATTTTCTTTTCTTTTTCTTTTCTTTTCTTTTCTTTTCTTTTCTTTTCTTTTCTTTTCTTTTCTTTTCTTTTCTTTTCTTTTCTTTTCTTTTCTTTTTATTTATGACAATGTGTGCATGTGTGAGAAAGAGAGAGAGACCCTCCACAGTCTTTCTGTGCTGCTATCCCTTCACTCCACTCCTCTGGGTTGTTGGAGCCTGGGTATTTGACATGTGTCATTGTGTCCCAGACTGATGGGACTAGTGACTAGAACATCATTCGCTATGTGGTATCTAGCCCATTTTGTTTGTTGGTTTGTTTTCACAATTTATCCAGAGTTCTAATTGTCTCTGAGAAAATTTAGTTTGACATATACTACTTCACAGTCAGTGAAAGCCTAGAGTATTTGAGGCAAATATAAATAAACAAGTGAACGTGAACATGCACAGTCAGTTCTCAAAGCTGCAACCACATCACTCCAAACATTCTAGTTTACCTTTTTGCCTTCAACTTCTTCCTAACTAAATAGATGCCTGTCTCATGTAATCTTTTGAACACCTGAATCACAGTAGCTTGTTTTACTTGTTATAAGTTCAAACCCTTGGGCCTTATCTTCTGTACTCTGAATCAAATCTATGAAGCTGGATTCCGAAGAAGTATACCTCTGTGCATTAAGAAGAAGTACCTCAAATCATGTGTATACTTATCAGAGTAAGAAAGCAACAGCACTAGTGAGATTCAGCAGAATCCCTGAGATTCCATATGACCACAAAGTACTGGTAAGGTAATTATAAGCCTCTGTGCTGACTTATGAGACCTCTGAACTTGGCAGCTATGATATAAGAAACAAACTTGATTTCCCACATGCATACAGTATCTGTTTTCCAGTTGTCATTTTGACAGGAGTTCTCCCAAATATGAAAGGAGCTCTGTCATGACATCTGGAAGTTGCTTTCAAAGGTTTCCAGCTGTGTTTGCAAATTGAAAATTTGGTTTGGTCAGATACTGAAGATAATTTCTATACTTTTAAGCAGTATTGTGGGCTGAACAAATTATTTTAGCCAAAGAGTAAGTTTTTCTGCCAACAACTTAACGAACTTTTGTGTCATCATATAATAAGTTCTTTTCAGAATATTAAATTAAACATTTCACACTTGAGCTAGAAGTATAACATTGGAATGCAATGCTTCAGAAATGATTTCCCATTTGGTAATTTCTATTAGACTTACAGACTGCCAAACATTTTCAGAGCTGACAGAGTAGTTTTCTTTTGATGACACAAGCTTATAATTATAAGCAGTAAATTTCCTAAGAGCTATTCGTCAGGAATCACAGGCTATTCACCCGAGTGTTTGCGTATTCCTAAGATATTTCAAATCATTGTCCCTGAATTTAATTTATTATACAGTGACATTCCAGCAGGAGGGAAAACGAGTAGAGAAATTTTGAACAGTGTTTATAATAAGGGACAGAGGAGGTATTAGACATGAAGCTATGGAATTTTACTTTCCTAATGTGTCATATCACAATTAGAAAGCATGGTACTAGATCACAATACTAGATTCTATCAAAGCCCTTACTGCCTATCGCATGAAGGCTGTCATCTTAAGCCTTGTTTGTTTGAGCCTTAGCATGAGGATTTCTGCTAAAGTACTTGATTATGCTAATTTGTTAATACTTTTACACCTAATGAGACTCAATTTTTTAAAAGAATTATTTATTTACATTTATTTATTATTTTCATTATCTTTTAAATTTGCTATAGGGCAGAGAGAGAAAAAGAGAGACAGGGAGAGTGAGAAAGCAAGGTGCCAGGTCTGGGACTTGAACCGTGTCAGCCACATGGAAGTCCAACATCTTAACCACTATGCCACCTTGTGGCCCTGTGACTCAATTTTTTTGAGATACTAGTTGTTCTGTTATTTCCTGAAGCCCATTAAAAGATAATATAATTACAAATCAAGCAACTGCTATTTGTTAAACGCACAAAACAGTGGTAGGCACTATGAAGAATGCAGTAGAACTATGCATCAGATAAGAAGGCTTTTACTACAAGAAACAGAATATTTAATTACTTGTTAAAAACTGTGAGGACGTCTGTTGTCTTATGTAAGACGTCTCCATGCTGGGTAGTAGGAGGGTTGACACTAGCTAATAAATGCCTGCAGGGACTGGGTTCTATTTTTGGTTCCATTCTATCACCTGCACTCTCATTTGCAAGATGGGTTCCACAGTTTTAGGTGTCATAATCTCACATAAGAATATCTTTGAACAGAAATAAAAAGATCATCTTATCTGTGCACAGTTCATTTTTATTGAGAAAGAAAATTTTTCAAGAAACAACTTTCTCAGATTTTTTTCTTATAAGTTCCATTGGCTAGAATTGTGTCAAGTGCATATTTCCTTGAATGCAAAGGAGCTGAGAAAGACCAGGCCAGAGATGTATGTGTTTTTTTTTGCAAGGAACATAGCCTCTTTCCAGAAGGGAGAATTTTGTGGAGAAGAGGGAAAGGAGAAAGATTGATGCCAGGGTAGTAACCAATAATAACATCTGTTTCAAATAATAAGGCTTTTTAAAATCCTCACTAATAAATGCTTTATACTGGTGTATTATTTTTGAAGTATTTTTGAGAAAATTATCTCATTAACATAAAAAATATCAAATTAAACATTACAGTTATCTCAATTTTATCATGCTAAAACTCAATATTACAATAAATAGTGACAAGCCATGTAGAGTAATTTGTTTTCTTATATGTAATAGTACTACTAGTATATTAGTTCAGGGACAAGAAGCATTAATTAGAATACATATGGTCATTGTACACACACAGGTATGAGTGTGTGTTTGTGTAATGTAATATTGGAGCAACCGACTATTGAAAAAGGTATTTCTGGAAGAAAGATATAGGATAAGCTGGAGAGAGAATGACTGAGGCAGGAAGCCATCTTGTCTTTGGCTATGACAATCAAAAGTTATTTTTCCTGTCCTTGCCTTAAATGAAGTGGTAGAGAATTAAACACAAAGGGTGGTAACTGAAATTGGAGGAATTAATGACTCAAAAGTATTTCAGAAGGAAATAAAAAAGTAGAATTATAGGGGTCAGCAGGTGGCATGATAATTAAGATGCTAGATTCCCACATGACCTAATATGGTTCCAGTCTCTGACGTAGTGGTTTAAAAATCATACCAAGCACATGTGCGTGCATATCCAAAAATTCCAAGAGGAGAGTGGAAGAGAAAGGATTGCAATATGGTTTTCCCCATTCAAAGTGATTTCTCTCTCTCTCTCTCTCTCTCTCTGTCTCCACCGAGCACACACTCCTCATGGCAACAACAACAACAAAATAATTATATCAAAGACATTGAAGAAAGAGAGAAATTGAAAAAATTGAAAAGGTTTTTTGTAATAAATTTCTGTGACATTCTATAGTGTTACAGAAAAAGGGGTTATTGACATAATAAGCAGATTTGGAAAGACAAATAATATTAGATTTTGATTAGTTTGCATTAAGTAAGTGAACTTTCAGCACGTTCAATGAATATGCAGAAATAAGATCAAGAGTCAAGTTTATTAAGAGTTCCTACTAAAGGAAGTTTTTAGAAGGATGCAAGATAAAAGAGCAGAAACTTGACTTTAACACTGTAGGGCACACTCATGTTAGAAAACTCTTTGGGTTTGTTCTGTGCTTCTATCCACACTCATTTAAAGCTGTCAAAACCTGTGGCTGCACAGGAATTGGTTCCTACTGATCTTCCTTCCCACACACTACTCTTACTGGTTTGGCTTGCTTTCTTTTATCTGAAACTCCAAATCTGTTGCACTTGCTTTATGATCGCTGTTCCCTCTGCCTGATTTTCTGCTTGAATCCAGATCCCACTGCTTTCCCGTTGTGTGACCTCAATAAAAAATTCTATGCCATATATTCAATGGAATACTATTCAGCCATAAAAAAAAAACAACAAAAGCCTGACTTTTGACAGGAAGTGGATGAATATGGAAGACTTACTGCTGAGTGAGGCAAGCCAGGCTATGAAGGAGAGGCATTGTATTTCTCCACTTAATATATACCGAGTGTCTGCACTCTATGACTGAAACGAATTGACTAAAGGATATAGAAACACAGTATTTTTAAGCTTAATGTCAAATAATTTCTTTTGAGCTCATGTTATGTGGTGATAACATGATGTGGTGATATAGATGTAAATGCCAGATATAGTGTGTGTGAAAGAGGAGGGTCTGAGGAAGGACATTTAGAAGAAAAATAGGGAGACAAAGCATTAATGGCACAAATAAATGTGGTATTATCTATTGAAGACATTTTGTAGTTTTATTAACAGCACTAGGGAGAAATAGTCACCTGTTGAAATATCCATTTTGTAAGCCAAATAATAATGTGACTGAATGTATAAAAAAATGAAATGAAAAAAATAAAAATAAGGGAAAAAATTAACAAAGATTAAAAAAATAAATTCTGTGCCGTGGGACCAGCAGATGGCACAATGGTTATGTTGCTGGACTCCCACGTAGTCGACCGCAGTTTGAGCCCTGGATAGAGGGGCTTAAAACTCACACCAGGTGCATGTGTGTGCATGCCCAAGATTCCAAGAGGAGAATGGCGAATTGATTGCAGTGTGACTATCTTCCTGGGGAGTGATTTCTCACTTTCTGTCTCTCTGTCTCTTTGGCGAGCACATGTGCCCTGTAGCAAAATATTCTCTCTCTAAAAATAATAATAATAATAATCTAAAAATAATAAATTATTTGCCTCATTTTCCACATTTGTTGAATAAGGATTATTCTTATCTACTTCAGAGGATTATAGACAGTAAATGAATTCATGCCCAAAATGTTCTCAAAAGTTATTACCACATAACATGAGCTCAAAAGAAATTATTTGACATTAAGCTTAAAAATACCTATTCCCTGGGCCAGTAGGTAATGTAGTGGTTAAGGTGTTAGACTCCCACATAGCTGACTATAGTTTTAGTCCTGGACCTGCCAGCTTGAAAATCATGCCTAAGGGGAACAGGTGGGGAAAAAATGCATTTAATTGACACAGAAATGAAAATTTGTTTCCTGATGCTAATGTATAATGGAAATGTCTTTGTCTTGACTGATATGCACCATATTCATGCTGGAAAAATGTTATACACTATAAAGCTATATAGTGATTAAAATATAAATTAAAGAAAAAGAAAAAAAGACAGAAAATCAAACCAAACGTGTATGTGTGTGTGCCCAAATTGTGGTGGTGTTGTTCAGCCCTAGATTGAGATAAGTAAGAAAATTTCAGAAAAATTCGTCTCTGAAAGAGCCTTCTATTTTTTTTTTTTAATCTAATGTGGCAGTCCCAGCCTGCTTCTGCCCACACCATCTCAACTCCAACCAGTTCTTCCCAATTATTGCCTCATTCTGGACTAGCCAGGCTGAAATTGATGCCTTCCATGACAGAAAGCACACAGAAGTTCAGAGCCCAAGGCAAAACTCGGCCTCCCTTGTCAGTGTTCTTCCTTGTTACTGGTGAGTTATGTCTATGTCGCTACTTCCTTTTGCCAGCTCACTCAGTCTCTGCATATTCCTTGGATCCTTGTTTGCAAAACAAAACAAAACAAAACAAAAAAAAGACAAAAGCAAAAACAACAACAACAACACACTCTGCTCTTTGGTATCTAAAATAGTCTAGTCACTAACTGGTTTGCACAGTCACTGCTTTTCTTTGAACCTCATTCCTACTGTGTGATCTGACTCTGACTTCAGTACCTGAATGAACTGTACCTAGGATGGCTTTAGGGGCCCACATTAACTACTATTTTGATGACAGGTTTTCAGTATGATCTATTGAAACATCCAAATCTTGACTATATACATATATGTATTTTTTTTATATAACAATAGTGTTCCATTAGTGGGATTTTGGTGTAGGGACTTTTATTTTGTTACTGTGGTTTTGTTTTGTCACTATTGTCCTCATTATGTATGTCTAGTGTTGACTGTGCCTTTGTTTTAATTCGAGGTGGAATCTAGTATGTAGGGAATAAATCTACTGTGCTGCTTCAATTCAAGGGAGAGAATAGGTGCTTCATCCTTTCATTTTCCTCTTCCCCATAGTGAATTCACCTGTCATTCTGAACTATCAAGGGAAAAATTAGCAAGCTGGGTTAGTCCATGAGTACTTTAAATATGGCAATTTGATTATTTTATTTATATATCATACATGTTCATCGTTTTCAAAAACACATTATGTCTTTTAATTCGTAAATACCTTATTCATGCACGCATTCATCCATCCATTTGTCTATTTATACATTCATTTGTTTACTCAGTAACAAACTTGCTACTCATCAGATATTATGTCTAACTGGAAATGTAGAATTATGACCCTCATGACGCAAGCATAGAATTTTTATTGTCCCCTTTGACAAATAATGTGATTGTGATTCTCAGGTGCAGCTTCATGTACTAGTACAGTAGAGCTAAAAGTGAAATATTCCTTCTGAAGCTTAGTTCTGTTCCCTTTTTGTTAAAATCATGATGCGAAGACTTTCAAATTCACAATTAACTTATATTTGCATTATTGTTACTTCTCTTTTCGAATGATTTATGTACCCCATATTCTCAAATAGCTATCACTGTTACTCTAAATGTTAGGATACATTGATATGACAGTTTAGGCATAGCATGATTCTAGGCAAAGAGTCGTATTTAGTTACATGTGACATGAAGGTCATTATAGCATTTAAGTAGCCAATGATGATGAAAGTCAAATTAGAAAAAGATATGTATCATATTTCCATTTATGTTTTTAGCAGAATAGCTAATTATTGTAAGTTGTGCTTAAATTAATTTTCTTTACTGATCATAACTATGTATTGATGAATAAATTAGCTTGAATTCCACTTATTTCTTTTTTCTTTTTTGAAAAAGTGCATTTCTACTTATTCCTGGAGAGTGACAGAGGTACTTGGGAGAGTATCAACATGCTGTGATGGCCCCCCAATCTAGGCTCATGGACATATGCTGGTGTTCCCAGCATGTTTAGGTTGATCCAGGATCTGAATCCAGGCCACCTACACAGCCCCAGTAACACACAACAGTGCACTGCCACGTGTGCCACCATGGCTGGGTCTGAACTATTATTCTGATGGCAATAAGTGACAAGAACTTTGTACTTTAGAATAGTAGTTTGTAATAAGAACAGTGTTATTTCCCAAAAGGTATTTAGCAGTGTGTGGAGACATTTTGTTTGTGCTACCAGTCCCTTGTACACTAGGTGTGCTGCAGAACAGAACAGCCTCCACAGCAAGGAATTATCCAGCTCAAAATGTCAAGGGTGCAGGGACCAGCAGTTAGCATAATGGCTATTGTGCTGGACTCCCATGTAGTCGACTGCGGTTGGTGTCCTGGACCCAGTGGCTTAAACTCACACCGAGCGTATGTGCATGTGTGCCCAAGATCCTGAGAGGAGAATGGAGGAGAAGGGATTGCAGCGTGGCCATCCCCCCTGGGGGGCGATTTCTCGCTTTCTGTCTCTGTCTCTGTCTTTCTGGCGAGCGAACGCACCCTAGAGCAAAAACCTCTCAAAAAAAAAAAAATGTCAAGGGTGCAGATGATTGAGAAATCTTTATGTAGGAGTATGTCTGATAAAATGTTTAAGAAGCCAAGCATTTTTAAAAAATATTTTATAAATGAGATATTGAGAAAGGATATTTTATAAAATAACATAATTCTTTCTGTTTGCAAATAGCTGTCATTGATTATTTAGCAAAAATGGTTTACACACAACAAATATATCTTTTTGTGTGTATTTTAGCATTATATGTAGTGGCATGAATGGTAGCAGAATAATGTTCATCCACAGGAAAATGCTTGATCAACTTATGATAGAACCACATCATGGACAATCTTTTAGCCCTTAAAAATAAATTATTTCTATGCTTGCTAAAATGATGGAATTTCTATAGCAAAGACTCTTCCTCAATCTTTTTTCTCTCTTTTGTTTGAACTTTTGTTTTGAACTAATTTTTAATTTACGGAAAAAAATAAAATATGTAGAGAATTTCTGTAAATTCCTCACATAACTTCCTCTAATACTAACATCTTACTTTACTTCAGTAAAATTACACAAAACCAAGAATGTGACATTGGTGCAATACTATAAATGAAGCCAGGGAACAGCAAATTTTTTTCTGTTAAGAGTAGGATAGTAGGACAGTCCCATAGCTTAGCGGTTAAGGGAACAAAATCCAACATGGCTGACCACAGTTCAAATCCTGGTCCCAGTGGTTTTAAAAATAGGTCAAGTACATGTGTGCCTGAGAGCTCAACAAGATAGAGAAATCGAGAAAAAGGTACTGCAGTGTCTCCCACTAGAGTTGTAAAGTCTCTGTCTCTTTCTGGTGAGTGCATACATCCTTGAACAACTAGAAAAACAAAAGAGACAGCGATATAATAAATACTTTAGGTTTTCCCAACCATAACATCTCCATTGTAGCTGCTCAACTCAGACATTGAGAAGTGAGGGCAGTCATGAACAATGTGGTAATGAATGATCATGGCTGTGTTAATGCAACTTACTATACAGAAACAGGTAGTAAGGCAGCTGACCTCTGAGCTAAAGACCTTATTCTAATTTCACAAGTTATTCTTCTAATATTCTTTTTCCATTCAGGACAGTGTCCAGAATTCTACATTGTGCTTATTTATGATTTCTCTTTAGTCTCTTGCTGTCAGTTAATAGTTTCTTAGTCTTTCCCTTTCCTTGAAACTTTTTTAAAAGTGTATTTGTCAAATATCCCTAAATTTGCATTTATTTGATGTTTTATATTATTTTTATGTTTATATTTATGGAAACCTCACAAGAAGATTGCAAAAGTCATGCTCTAGCCTTAGAGCATCATATTACCTGGTTCATGATGTCAGTGTGTGATGTTACTGATGTTATTGACCGTCACTTGCATAAGGTGACTTGTACTAGGTTTCTCCATTTAAAGTAATTTATTACCTTTTCCTTTTTTAAAAAACTTTATTTATTTATTTATTTATTTTTAATTTGACCAGAGAGGGACAGAGTGAGAGAAAGAGAGAAAGAAAACATGAAAGCAAGTTGCTGGGTCTGGGAATCGAACTTTGATTGGCCATGTGGAACTCCAGTGCCCTTAACCGCCATGTCACCTGCTGGCCCCACTACCTTTTTCTTTGTAGCTAATAAGAACCCTGGGGTAAATTCTGAGACTATGCAAATCCTGTTTCTCTTCAATGTTTCTCCCATAAATTTTGAGATCCCTAAGTGTATTTGAGTGGAAAATATTTTATTGTGATAATTTGCCTATTGTTAAATCCTTCATTTCTCCTACATCTATTAGTTGAAATTCTCCTATAAAGAAAATCTTTTCCTTTTCCTCCACCTTTTTATTGGATTATATTAAAACTGACTTATAGATATGAATTTATTCTATGGTTCATAGTTAATATCATGTTTTATTTTGTTGCTCAAACTGTTCAGGTTGGTCTCTGTATTCTTTCAACAAATGCACACTTTTTAAATTTTTTATTTTCTGACACTGCATGATGTTTTAAACACACACATATGTATATATCCGTGTATACATGTGCATATATATGTGTATGTGTATGTGTGTGTATTACACACCCACACATATATATACACACACACACTATTTTTTGTCTTTATTCTTACATTATTAAGGCAAGGTATCATTTCCCAAAGTTACTTAGGTTAGTTCTTTTTCCTCCATTCCTTTCAGTATGGTTATCTTACTATTTTTTTATATAATTAGGTTCCTTTATTAGTGTTCGAATCCTATTTCTCACATTTTGTATGTTACCACCACATTCCAGTTTGTTTAATTATTTGTTTATTTCTTGTATATGTAAAGTGTATGTGGAATACCACTAGAGTTGAAAAATGAGAGCTATTTAAAGAAATGTACACACCATGAGTGCCTCCCTTCTTACCCTTGCTACTCATACTCATCCTCCCATCTGGTTACCCTTTACTAACCTACTCACCCCCGTAGGCAACTAATTTCTAGTCTCGAGTTTATCATGTCTATGTTTCTTTTGAACGAATGTGTACATCATGTATATTTCAAAATACTCTGTAATTTCAAAAGCTATAAATTCAGAAGTAATTTTGAGTCAAAATTACCTGTTGTCATCTATAGGAAACTTTTAAAAGAGAGTGTAAGCTTGTCTTTTTATGGAAAAGACAACTTCTAGGTAGCAGAGCATCAAGAAAAGGTAAAAAAAGCAAATTGATTTATGTGCTGAGAAGACTCCAGGAAAAATAAGCTGACTCGGACCTGGGCATGTTTTGTGGGAAACAAGTTGGTAAGAGTGTCAGATAAGAAGAAATGCAGGACTATGAGAAAAGACTTCAGTTCTCCCACATTGAAGGCAATTAGAGGACCCCAAGCCCTTTAAAACTACATTTGTGGTCTAAAAAAAGAAGGAAATGTTTTCTTCCTCTTGCCCTTTTCTACCCCTTCCAATCCTCTCTACACTCCTCCTCTTTTTGACGATGGGCTTTATTCTCACAGCGTGCCACGCCATTCATCTGTCTCCTTGCATATAGAACTCTCATTGTTAGTGGGAAATTATTCACTCATTGGGAGCCTCCAAGTGGTTTTTTTTTTTTCTTTTTTTGGAGAGATATTTCGCTATAGGGTGCGTGCGCTTGCCAGACAGAGAGAGACATAGAGACAGAACGAGAAATCACCCCCCAGGGGGGATGGTTATGCCGTAATCCCTTCTCTTCCATTCTCCTCTCGGGAACTTGGGCACGCACGCACACACTCCCGGCATGAGTTTTAAGCCACTGAGTCTGGGACCCGAACCACGGTCGACTACGTGGGAGTTCAGTAATATAGCCATTACGCTAGCTGTTGGTTCCACAAGTGTTTTTGATACCAGTATCTTGTCAAATATTATGTAACTTCCACAGAGTGGTGTAATACGCTGGGCAGGGAGACCACAATCTTCAGTTTGAATCTTTATCATTTCATGTTTTGGTGTTAAATCTGGGTTGGAGTTCTGATACAAAGGACAGCCATGTAATTTAACATCTTTGTCAGTGTCCAGGATAGATTAAAAATAGAACTAAGTTATGTTTATTTTTTTTTTGAGAAGTTTTTGCTATAGGGCACATATGCTAGCCAGCCAGACAGAGAGAGACAGAGAGACAGAAAGCAAGAAATCACCCCCCAGGGGGGATGGCCATGCCGCAATCCCTTCTCCCCCATTATCCTCTCGGGATCTTGGGTACGCAAACACAAGCACCCGGCATGAGTTTAAGCCACCATGTCCAGGACAGGAACTGTGGTCGACTACATGGGAGTCCAGCAACATAGCCATTATGCTAACTGCTGGTCCCCTAAGTTATGTTTATTAAGTTACTTTTTGGTCATTCTCTCTCCTTTAAAGCTTTGTTTGGAATTTCTACCTAAAAATGGAGGGAAGAGATAAAGGAACTCTGAAATAATATGCTATAGACAGATTCATAGGAAAATAACACCTAGTAGAAAAGGATAAAGTCATTAGCCACTGGTAGAGATGTGGATATGTCACAGCTAGATATTACTATTTATTAAATGGTTAACAATTTCATTTAAGACAAATAGATGTACAGTTGAGCTTTCCTCTTAACCCAAAAGAGTCATCTTATCCTGATTCTGCAAGCAACTTTCTCCAGTAAACAGGATACGTATTATGCTTAGAATGAAATAAATTTTAAACCGATCACTTTTACTTTTTGATTCAAAGTCTTCTCAGGGAAGCATTCTAAAATGAGAATTTCATGAGGAAGGATCATAAATAGAAGCAATGACAGGAGGTGTCCTTTTTTTAGTGTTCATTGCCATTGTCTGACCTTCAAGCATATGGAGAGAATCTGAATTCGTGGTCTGTACCTTTTGACATAAACTATGCTGAACACATGGCCTTTCCAAAAATACTGCAGGGAACAGTTCTCTGAGTATCATTCATCATCTCTTTCCACAATGACATCTCAGTGCAAAGAAAGGTGAAAATTGTTGCTATATGGTGTTAAGTTGATAGAGAATAGAAAAACAGTTAACTTGGTAATGAATAAAAGGGCATGTGAAAATATTCTTCAATATGCTGATGTATTTTCTGTATAATCCGTGCACCAGAGATTGTGTGGAAACTAGAGCGTCG
>NW_006159732.1:5134451-5168776 GCF_000334495.1 Tupaia belangeri chinensis
AGCGTCGTGAACACAAATTGA
Source organism: Tupaia belangeri chinensis (assembly GCF_000334495.1). NCBI lineage: Eukaryota > Metazoa > Chordata > Mammalia > Scandentia > Tupaiidae > Tupaia > Tupaia belangeri. Next base: position 5,134,473 of record NW_006159732.1, read on the forward strand.
GAAGGACATCTGCTTCCTTTCTTGTGAATTTGACATTTGTGCTTGAGATAACGCTTCCAGTGACACAGGAAGCATCTTTATAAACAGTAGTTTGAAAGTCCTACTACGTATTTCTATGTATATATAAAACATATATTGTGACAATAGATTGAAAAAATATTTTGCCTGACATACTAATATTCTTCGGGTATTCAGTGGACAAGAGAAGAAATAAAGCATATTTTCTTTCAACCAAGTAAGTAACTTTATTTTAGGTATATTTGGATAAACTAGATTTCATATTTTTACCTACAGAAACAAAAAAAACCATTTTTTGGATAATTATGATGTGTGATTTCATTTTAATGGCCATTACCTACCTTCAATATATTTCCTTTCTTAATAGTAATTACATACCTTCAAGTTAGAGATCAGTATATTAAGCAACATTAGTGAGTTTGCCATAAGTCAGCAGCTACTAAATTGCAGAAGATCTTAAACATAGGTGTGTTCAGTGACTAAATCTTTACTCTCTAGAATACCATATGATGTCAGAGAGGCTTATCTGAGAAACTCTTCTGGGCTTATAATTAAAGCTATTCAGAGAAATGTTTTGGCCGATGGGACCAAATACAAGAGTGAGTCAATAAGAGTTCTTCATCTGAAAGAGAATCACCAAATTAAAGAGGATTACAGAGTTCAATACCTGTACATGGAACGTTTGTGAGCTTGCAGCAAACCTTAAATTCAGCAGAGATTACAATCATGATCTAGGCTCATTTTATGCTCTTTACTCCAATTGATTGCACCCATAGAACACTTTGTATGTACTCATAAATTACTAATGAATTTAAAAATAGAAATAACTCTATAATTGCATGGACATCATTTTTTAAATTGAAGTAACAAGATGATATTACATCCTTAATGCTAGTCTAGGTTCATAGGGAATTGATATAATGTTTTCAGTATTTTCCTTAGTTCAACAGGTTTCCAATATAACTGAGTTGGCCGAGAATTTGCATTTAGGCAAAAAATAGAAAACCTATTCTCCAGAGAATAATAGTCCTAGTGATCAAGGTCAAGCTTTCTAGTCAAATCATCAGTGGTGGTGATCCAGGAAAAAAATATCTGAAGACTGGGTGTGAGAAAAATGGTGTTGATAGATTCTTAAATCCATTTTGAGTAAGGTAAATACTGAGGTATGTTTTTAAGTGATACTTTACTATATATACCATGAGAATTAAGCATTGTGTCTATTTTTACCAAAATCCAGCTTTTGTTATACTGGAGATCAATCAAGGCTATTTTGCTAGTAAATTTATTCTTTCAGTTTTTTTCTCTTGACCAGCCAATTAATCATCCAGTTAAGAATGAATGACTAAGTCATCAAAAAGTAGGAATTTCTGAGAAATTGCCATATTCCAAAGGAGTCTAAATAGGTATGAAAGTTAAGTTAGATATAAAACCTTGGATAGAATTCTGGTACAGAAAAAGGACATTAGGTAAAAATCAAAGAAATATAAATGCAAATAAAGTATAGAACTTAGGTAATAATAATACAGTAGTACTGTTTCGATAGTTGTGACGGTTGTTCCATTGTTATATATTAACAATGGGAAACAGAGAACAAGGTAGACAGAACTTTGTATTTCCTTCATAATTTTTTCCTATAAAACTAAAATATTTTCAAATTAAAAGCATCAAAGCAAAGAATACTAATCCAGATATGGCGATGTGGTGACGGGAAAAATAATAACTATTCAGGTAAAGTAGAACTAAAATTATTTCACTTGAGAAAAGTAAAAATAGAGGTGGTAATACATCTTTGTCTTTCTCTTTAAGCTTCTCATTCTCCACACTCACATTATGCTGCTGATTCAGGGCAATGTGGCATGTATTTTATTTTTCCCCATAAGCATGGAGATGATTGAGCAATAATCCTATCATTCCCTTACTCGAATTGCCTCTTGAGAAATGATCTGCACATTCAATGTTTCTGGGCTAAATGTGGGGCAGGGTGGGATTGAGTGGGACAAAAGACTAAACATAAACTAAATCCTACATGGATATCATCATCTTTAATTGCTTGAAAGACCTCAAATAGACCGAGTACATAAGCAAGCTACCCTATGTTCTCACCCTCACCAAAAACAGGTAGAGAACACTCCATTCTGATATAAAGAGTTTGGAAGAAAAAGTGGGCAGCATCATGGCTTTCTTTAATTCTTAAATCTTCCACATCCAATGCACAAGTCTAGTTCAAAAATGGTGTAATTTTGGATAGCCACTTTAACCTTGTAGCAATGAGGCGACCATTGTTTCAGGTGGCAGCTATCCCATTACCCAGCAATATTCTAAATAAGGAAATATGAGGAAAGAATGGCAAATACCTTTTATCTCCTACCCAAGAGTATTTTTTACTAGTTTCTTCCTAGAATAAGGAAGTAATTAGTCCATATTAATAGGAAATCACATTTAATTTTAAGTTACTTGTATGTAGCACTTAGAACAGGATGTAAAGTAGGCCCAGGCTAGTTCTGGTATCTTCTGATTTACACTAGTCAGAAAGTTAAGTCATAATAATGTCTGTTTTTCAAACATTCTAAGGCTATTGCTTTGTTTTCTACCTTTTGCCCAAATATCACCATTCCTCAATATTTCATATCTCAAAACACACCTATCAGTACCAACATACATCTTCTCATTGTTTTGCCAAAGCACCTTCAATTCTAGAATGACTTAGGTAAACCTGAGAGTGGTTTATCAAATAGTTTTCCTTTATAATGTCTCAGTTCTTTGGGAGCATATGAGACCACATGTCAGTTCTCATACAATACACTGAAAGTTTCATGGGACCAGCTCCATGGCCTGGTGATTAAAGCAGCCTGATACCACACAGTCAACAGTTGGACTGAATCTCAGCTGAGGTGGCCTGAAAAATACAGGCACGTATTCATGCTTGTTAAAAGTCCTGAAAGGACAAAGAAATAGAGGAGAGAGGATTGTGGCATTACCATGTTATTGTGCCCCATTTGGAAGTGCTTTCTCCTTCTGTCTCTCTGACTTTCTCTCTTTGGCTAGTGTATGTGTTCTGTGACTAATTAAAAAAAAAAAAAAGAAAAGAAAAAAGAAAGATAAAATTTCACAAAGCAGCCATCTTTTTTCATATTATAACATTTCCAAAAGTTGTATTTTAGAGCAATCTGAACTCCACAATAAGCAAATGGAGCAAGAAGCTCCTGCGGTATTGATTTATAGCATCCCCAATTAAGGTGTTCAAAATCCAAGTGCATGAGTTCTGAGATTTTCATAAACATATTGTATTTGTCTTATATTGCACAGATAGACTAAAGTGATATAGTTAGAAGGCATATATTTGCCTACTTACATCTTATTATAGGGACTATCGTCATGATACTGCCTAGTAATCAGTTAAGCAAACTTATTAATAGTATAGATCTTTTGAGCCCATCTTTAGGGATTTTGATTAGATTAAAACAGAGTATAGAGGGACCAGCAGTTAGCGTACTGGCTATTTTGCTGGACTCCCACGTAGTCGACCGTGGTTTGAGTCCCGGACCTGGTGGCTTAAACTCACGCTGGGCGTGTGTGCGTGTGTGCCCAAGATCCCGAGAGGAGAATGGAGGAGAAGGGAATGCGGCATGGCCATCCCCCCTGGGGGGTGATTTCTCGCTTTCTGTCTGTCTTCTGTCTCTCTCTGTCTGTCTGGTGAACGCATGCGCCCTATAGCGAAAACCTCTCCAAAAAAAAAAAAAAAAAAACCCAGAGTATAGAAATCTGCATTTTAATATCCACCCCAGGAAATTATGAAGCATATGTTTAATAGAATGGACTTTTGGAAATACCTCTCTACTCTTTGATGTCTTAGCAAGACATAATGTAATGAAATTCAAAATATTTCACAAAGGTTTTACTTTAGGCCATGATGCAGTAAGGAAAAGAGGAAGAGGGAGGGAGGGAAAGAAAGAATAGAAAGGAGAAGGAAGGAAGGAGAAATAAAAAGAAAAAAAGGGAGAGAAAGAAAGAAGAGAAAGGAGAAGGAAACATTCTTTTGTGAATGAATTGAAACATGGGCAATCTACATACAAATATTTGTTCAGAAATTTGAAAACAGACAAGACAGACCTGTGTATGACAAAGTAATAAAAAGGTAATTATCCCTATGATATTCCTGGTTTCTCCTTGAAAAGTGCCCTGACCTGTGAGATAGGGAGATGTGACTCTGAGTGAGAACAGTGGAGGATTTGGAAAAACCAGACAGACAGATACACAAATAGGGAAAAGCAGGGATCAGGTGGATCAGGTATCTCTGATGGAGATTGGTGTGGCATCAGGCAGTCCCAGGTTTATTTTTTTATAGGGCAATGGGGAAGGGAGACGTGGAAGGTAAAGCCATGTGTTTTCTCTTATGGACTGCAGCTGTAGAGCATCTTGAGTCTTATGTTCTAAATAAGCCAGCCCTGGCCACCTCTGAATGACACATAGGTTCCTTTCATTCATAGTCTTACAGTGCAGAACAAGAAAAAGAGATCATATTCCTTGTTAGAGTTTTCATTGGCCCATTGGCCCTGCTGCATCAGCATAAGGATTGTATCCTGCTTGTCTTTAAAGGTCACTACTATGTTGCTCAGATCTGGCACCTCCCTAGAAAAGCAGTCTTAGGATGAAAGACCAAGACAAGAGGGATCCAAACAGAACTCACCAGAGCCTCAGTTTCTGGAATCCCACTAACTGTACATACGTCTGGGGAGGCAGAGGTCAGTGTGGGTTAGAAACAAAGTGGCTTATTCAGAAAAAGATATTATCCATATGGAGTTTCTCTTAAAATTTGTTCAGCAAAATGCTGCATATCTGTAGCATTAAACCTCACAGAATTAGGTAAAGTGTAACTGGAGAATAGAAGCTTAACAGTCCATGGAGCTCAGAGAATGAGGATGATTTTACCCCATCCAGACTGAGTGGACACCGATAAGTGTTTTCCAGAAGCGCTCAGTGGATCTCATAGGGGATCGATTTCCCAGTAACCAAGTACAACGTGCTGTGGAGTGGATGGCTTTCTTAACCCACTGACGTAAGCTGTTTTGACCACTCAACCAAACTTTCAAAACTGATTTCAAAGGGATAAAACTCATCCAAATATAATGTCTCCTAATTTCTGTGCTATTGACTGCAAAGAATATTAACTTTTTTTCATGTTCCCCCAAAGATTATAATCTACATTATTCTCTCCCATAAAGTTCTTTTGGTTTTAAGTGGCCAAAAAGAATTTTCTGCCTGAAACCACAAATTCTGACATAATGCATACATATAGCTCGTCTTTGATCATTAACTTTATATTGCTAATCAGCTACTGCTAATACTTTAAAAATATCATCCTTCCTCACCCTTTTGTACATATCATTCTCTCACAGAACAACATTGTCACCCTTGAAGATGTTGTTCATACGTTGTCTCCTCTTCGGAGCTTTTATTATTCTTTAGAACTTATAGTGACTTCCCTCATTGTCTTTTTACAGCATTGCATTCACAAGGATCTTAGAACATGTATTTGGGATTTACGAGGATCTCTTTCTTATTCATAGACAATGACATCGCTAAGGTGTAGAGTGATGTCTTGTGCTTTTTATATTGTCTCAGATGCTAGAAAAGGGGCTGAGATCAAGGAGTAGTAACAGCAGTAGCATATACCAAGAAGCATAAATATGAAAGCATATAACTATAAATATGACATATCACATATGTCACATCCACTCTTCCAAAGAATAGGAAATATAAAATGTCATTTAAGCCTTAGAGCAATTACACAAGTTAAATAATATTATTAACTCTGTTTTGTAGAAAAGGAAACAGAAACAAAAAGAATTTCAGCAAGAACTTGAGAATAAATTGAAAATACATAAATCAGTTCTTAATACAAACAAACAAACAAACAATACTCCTATGGGAAAGAGGCACTCCTTGTCCATTTTCTTCTGATGAAAATTTTGGGTGATGTCTTTTTTCTCTCTGATTATTAACCTATCTCTACTTCTTGGCACACTGAAAAGAATGACTGGCCATGTCATGTTCTCTTGTACCATTTTGAAACAGCATGATATTTTCTATTCCTGAAGACTTCTTACTGAGAATAATTAATTTTTTTTTGGGGGGGGAGAGGTTTTTGCTATAGGGCGCGTGCACTCGCCAGACAGACAGAGAGCGACAGAAAGTGAGAAATCACCCCCTGGGGGGATGACCATGCCGCAATCCCTTCTCCTCCATTCTCTTCTCGGGATCTTGGGCATGCATGCACACGTGCCCGGCGTGAGTTTAAGCCACCGGGTTCAGTACTCGGACAATGGTCAACTACATGGGAGTCCAGGAACATAGCCATTACACTAACTGCTGGTCCCCTGAGGATAATTAAAGTTTTTAATGTAACTGTTGTCCTAAGAACTAAACATTACCATCATTCTCCCACCTTTATGTAAGAACAAAACTGAACCTTCTACTAAAGGAAAGAATAATACAGCAGGTTTTAATGAAATGTAAACAAGCAATGCTTATTTGGCATTTTCCAAATTAACAACATGAAAATGTATCAGCTTACAGAAAATAAGTTCTACAATATTATCAAATTATGATGATCATCCAAATTATCATCTATCTAGGTGCTCAAAGACAAAAAGGAATATGAATTATTAGTTCTCTTCTCTTTTTTTTAAGATGCAGGAGAATTTACATTTTGTGTTTTGAGTAAAAAGAAGATTATTTCTTATGTTTTATACCCTGGTATAATAAATTAAACTATAGTGCTGTGTATTAGAAGTTATACAGGAAGTCAATATAATTGTAAAAGGTCAAGAGGCAGAGGAAAAAAGCAGGCAATAAAGAATTAGTAAAATTAGAGTGTCCTGTGAAACAGGGATGATTTATTGAATTGATCTCAATATTAACCTCACCATTTAGGTCATATTCTAGAACAAATGCTATTGACTTAATCCCTTTGGCACAATAGAGACCAGAGTTCTTAAATGATGTTCAGTTTTTAGTTTGTCAGTAGGCCATACACACACAAGTGACTTTGGGAACCTATAAGTGTAATGCCAACCAGGATGGTGCTCCCAGAGGCTGATATACAAACTCTACAGTTCTCTATTTTGAGCACCTTAACAAATGTACTGTAGAGAAATTTGGAAATCTCTTTGAGGAAATACCTACAGATACAGTGGAGAAAATAAAAGTTGTAACTAATAAAACTAAAGCTGAAAATAGTTAGTTTTCTATAGCTTTTTTGGACAAATTTTAATATGGAAAGCCTTTATACCATGATAGTCAATTATATTGTGAAAAACTACATATGTATGAGATTTACTAAAATAAAAAGTTATACTTATTGCAATGTGAGAATACATGCAGGGTGTACTTGGTTTTTCACCTAAAGACCTAACATATGTTTATCCAAGCAAGTCAAGCTGTACTTGCCATATATGTTGATTTGCTATACACACACACACACAGACACACAGGCACTATTGTCATTGTCTTTGTCAACATCACCATTTTAATTTTGATTCATTGGGTCATATCACATAATAAGCTGTATCTTGTAATATGTATTTGAGCTCAGAAAAATGAGAAATTGTCATCAGGCCTCTTTTAAGGTCAGGTTGTATTCTACGTAGAGGAAGAAAACAAAAACATTGCCCCAAGTGGTCTTTGTCAACATCACCATTTTAATTTTGATTCATTGGGTCATATCACATAATAAGCTGTATCTTGTAATATGTATTTGAGCTCAGAAAAATGAGAAATTGTCATCAGGCCTCTTTTAAGGTCAGGTTGTATTCTACGTAGAGGAAGAAAACAAAAAACATTGCCCCAAGTGTAGTCTACTTTATTACAAAAAAAGAGGACCTATGCATTCTTAGACCTTTTCCTCTGTAATTGCAAAACAAATCTCTTCCCTGTTAAAAGTAGATTATATGTTGTAGAAAAATGGTAATAAAAGAATCTCCCCGACCTATATACCCAACAACATAAGATTTAAAAAATATATACTACCTAGCATGACCAACTTAGGAAAGCTTTCTTTTTTTTGAGGGAAAAATAAGAATACAAAAATGAAAAGTAAGCCATATACAGAAATAAAGCAAAGTGATTTACAATGAATAGAGAACAAGAAGGAGTTAAAAAGATTAAATGCGGAGCTATGAAATTTAACACTTGAAAAAAGGAAAACACCATTATCACAAGGTTGGAACGTGAAAACATGTAAAGGTATTAGGAGGTGGTTTTAACGTCTATGTAAGGAGCTGAGAAGCAATGGTATGTTCAGCCAGAACAAACTGCTCATCCTATAGAGTCTTTGGGAAGCTTGAAGCTCGGGAATTCAGGGACTTCCAGAGTCATAAGTAGATTGGCATCACATTTAGAAGCATGGTTACTCAGATAAGGATACTGTTTATTGGTTGGCACTTGAAGTGCATTTTTCCCCACATGGATTTGTTTCTAATTAGCTGAGTTTCAGGAGTGAGGAACTACCATCAATTGGCTGAACTCCAAAAGCATATTTGCCGAGGCTAGTTGTTGTTAACCAATTAGATAAATATATGATCAATTCTGAATGCTATTCATTACCATGAATACACAACAGTCATTCTTTCCTCAAATTTTTAGGAAAGTTTTAAAATTTTTGAGAGCTTTATAACATAGTTTCCCTTCAATTACATATTTTATTTCTTCTTTTATTTTATGTAATGAGGTGAATGGTGGACCTCAAAAGAATCAGAGGTTATTTCGTTTTGTCTTTAAAATGAAAATATTTAGTTATTTACTATGAGAAAGAGACAGAGAGAAGCACCCCTCTCTTCATGCTGCAATCCATCCTCACAGACAGATCTTAGTGCTTGCTGTATTAGTTGCAAGAGTAACGTTTCCTTTACTTGGTCAACTAAAATGAACTTAATATTCCACTTGATTGTACTTGAAAAATTAAAGTAAGTGTAGCACAAACATGGAATAAGTTAAACGACACCACATTAAGCATAAAACTTATATAATGTAGGACAATGTACACTGATACCTTAATGGAATAATTTTTTATCATCTTTCATCTCAGATAGTTTTATTTATTTATGGTAATGTTGAAAGAAATGTAACTTTTCTCTTGAGGAAAAACCCTAGTAACTAGTCAGCAATTTGGTCATAACTGGTAACCAACTTGGTCCTAACTAGTAACTAAGTCATTTCTTATTATTTAGAATGATTTAGTAACTAGTAATTAGCCTGGCTACCAGGCCTAACTATTAACTAATCTGCCTACTATTCCCAACTAGTGGTTAAGTTGGTCCTAACTAGTAGTTGAGCTGGTTACTAGTCCTAAATACTAACCAAATTGGTCTTAATTGGTAACTGGTCTGGTTACTTTTCCTAACTGGTAACCAAGTTGGTATTAACTAGTAACTGACTTGGTTATCAGTTCAGTTATTCCTACAGGCTGATGGAAAACAGAATTCGAGCAGCACCTTTAAGTAAAGAGAATGAAAAACTATGTAACGACTTGACCACTTTTCACCCTGTTTGCTTCTGTGGAGATGAGGGTACAGCTAGTGAGGGCAGAAGTGTGTGGAGGAGATGATCCTCTTGCTCTCTAACAGAGTATTCCTCTTTGCAAAGGCACCTGAACAGCTATATACATCCTAAGTGCCCATGATTCTGTCTCCACACATTTGGCTTTATGACATGTGATCCTCAAATTGTATAGATTGAGGAATGAGCAAAACGTATTCAGCAGCCACACAGTCTTGTCAGGATTTGTATCATCAGCCCTTCCAAAGTGCCTGATTTTCCCATTTGATGGCAAATATTTTGTTCTAACTTTTCCTTGACGAATTTTAAAAACTGAACTTTGTATAAATCTTTGGTTATCCAAGTCCACAGAAATAAACACTTTTTGCACAGTATAACCCAAAAAACAGGCCACTGTCTGCAGCAACAGGTTCCTATATGGTAATCTGCTCTTGTGCTGATCTCTGGGAGTGCTCAGAAGAACAGGTGTAGGGGCACACTGGCTGTGTAGTGAGTACCTCAGTCTGTTCTACATTCTCCACTCTCAGCCAAACTTCCTGTCCTGTTTGACTGGTTTCTGGTGATGGGGTATCCTTGGCCTGACATGCAGCAAGTAGTCTTGGGCTAGGTGTGTGTGTAGGTAAAGTCTAATTTTCGCATTGTTTTTACGAGTTTTCTACATCTGCCATACTTGCTAAAGATACTTCAAAGTGTGATAGCAAGTTGTCAAGCCACTGGTTATCTTTGTGCCCTCCCTTCCACTGTGTGTGGGTTTATTTGTTTGTTTGTTTGTTTTGGCAATCTTCTTTTATTCTTACTTAAACTCCTAAGCGCATTCTCCAAGGCTGTTGCAGAGCATCATGAATCTCACTCTCTGTCCCAGCTTATATACACTGATTGACCTGACCTTGTAGAGGATATGTTGGTCTCCACTGGAGGGCCTGGAAACCTTCAGACCTAGCCATTTCCTGACATCAAGATGTTGAACATAACCCAGAATGAGCTGGAACTGTGGGAATTGGACCACCCACATTTGCTTCACTGTCCTTCCTCACAGTTATACTTATTTTTGTTCCATGAAATAGAAGTTCTATTGTTTAAAGACATATTTGTTTTCGTACTGCACATGAAGATGCTCCTTAAGTCATACAGAAGGCAATGCTTTGAGGGGCTTTGTGCAGTTTGCTCAGAATTCCATTGTGGTTCTAACAAGTAACAACTTGTTTACTAATTATTACTAGTTCACTGATATGATACTAATTAGTAACTAGCCTGTTTACTCGACATAATTAGTAACCACATGGTTCTGTCTAGTAACCTGCCTTGTTGCTAGTCTTAACTTGTCATCAAGTTGATAATAATTATTATCTACCTTTATGATAACTAGTAACCTCCCTGGTTACTAGCCTTAACTATTTACTAAGTCGATCATAACTAGTAACTGACCAGGCTATCAATATTAACTAATCGTCAAGATAGTCATAACTAGTAAACAGTCTTAATTTGTCACCACTTGGTTCTAACTACTAACTGGCTTGGGTATATTATAAAACTAGTCACCAAATTGTTTCTAACTAGTAACTACATGCTAACTAGTAACTACACATTACTAGTCTTATGCAGCTCACTGAGTTTGTTATAAATAAATGCTACCCAAGTTATAAGTCTGAACTAATAATCTCATTGGTATAAAATAGCCTACATAAATACTAGTCTCAACTAATCATCAACTAGTACTAGTCAACTATAATTTAACTGGTAGCCTACCTGCTTTCTAGTCTTAACAAGTCTTAAACTAGGCATAATTAGCCATCATGTTACATTTAACTAGTACCCTTACTGGTTACTAGTCTTGAATAGTTGTCAAGTTGAATTAGTAGTCTACCCAGTTAATAGTCATGACTAGTCATCAACTATTCTTAACTAGTAGCCTACTTAGTTATTAGTCTTAACTAGTCATCAACAACTATTAATTAATTGTTGAGTGGGATTTAACTTGCAGCCTACCTGCTTACAAGTCTTAACTGATTGCCAACCTAGTTGTCACACTGATTAGGAGGCTTAACTAATGATCAAGTTGTATTTAACTACCCAGTAACCAGTTTTCCGTAGTCATTCAGGTGCCATGCCAGGGCTTGCCACACCTCCCAAAGCCACACATCCCAGTGCTTTATCAGCCAGAGCCATAAGTCCAGGATCCATGCCAGGGATGCCCCATCCCCCAGTGCGATACCAGCTGGAGACACACGAGCCAGTGCCTAGCCAGCTATTGAATCAAGTAGGTGCCATGTCTCCCAGTGCCATGCCAGCCAGTGTGACACCAGCAGGAGTCACATCTCCCAGTGCCACACCAGTCAATGCCATGATTCCCAGTGCCAGATTGGCAGATGACATGGTAACCAGAGCAGGGTATCCCAGTGCCACTCCCACAAGTGCCATGCTGGCCAATACCATGCCAAAGAGTGCTACACCTCAAGGTGCCATGCCAATTGGTGCCACATCTGCTGGTGCCATGCCAGTGAATGCCATGTCTGATGGTACTATGCCAGTTTGTAGTAACTTGTTGCCATAGTGCTTAGTAGTCTTAACTAGTCATTAACTGGACTTAACTAGTATTAACAAGTTGTCAAGTGGGATATAACTAGTAGTGTTCATGCTAACTAGTGCTAAATCATTATCAAGTTGCCCTTAACTAGTAGCATACTCGCTTACTAGTCTTAACATAGTAAGTTGGTCTTAACTAGTAGCCTCTATGCCTGTAAGTCTCAAGTGGTCATCAACTAATCTTAACTAGTCATCATATGTGTCTTAACTGGTAGCCTCCTTGGTTACTAGTCTCCAATGCATAGATCTTAATAAGTGGCCTTCTTGGTTAGTAGTCTTATCTAGTGGTCAAGTGATATTTAACTAGCAGATTACCTGCTTACTAGTCTTAACTAGTTTTCAACCAGTTTTAACTAGTTGTTACATTAGCTCTAATTAGTTGCCACCCTGTTAACTAGTCTTAATCTGTCATCAAGTTGAATTTAACTAATAGCTTATGTGGTAAACAGTCTTAAGTAGTCATCCAGATGCCATGCCAGTGGTTGACACATCTCCTTGTGCCACTAGAACCTGCCATGGTGCTATGTCTTCTGGTGCCATAAAGCCAGTGCCACAAGTGCCACAACACCAGTAGGTGCCATGGCTCACAGTTCCATTCCAGCCAGTACCAAGTATCCCAATGATACACCAGCCTATGCTACATTTATCAGGGCAACACCAGCAGGTGCCACGCCAGCAGGAGCTATGCTAGAGGATACCAAGCCAGTTTGTCATAACTAGTTTCCACCCTGCTTAGTAGTCTTAACTAATCACCAACTAATCTTAACTAGTATTAACTAATCAAATGAGATTAAACTAGCAGGGTTCCTGCTTATTAGCACTAACTAGTTATCAACTTGGTCTAAATTCTTACCAGCTCCAACTAGACAACAAATCTTAACTAGACATCATGTTGATGTTAACTAGTAGTCTACCTGGTTAGTAATAATAACTAGTCATCAACTGCTTTTAACTTGTTGATAAATTGGTATTAATTAGTAGTGTTCTTACTACTTAACTAGTTCTCAAGTGGGACTTAACTAGTAGTCTACCTTCTTGCTAGTCGTAACTTGTTGTGACCTAGTCTTTTTTCTTTTTTTTTTTGAGAGGTTTTTAGCTATAGGGTACATACGCTTGCCAGAAAGACAGAGAGAGACAGAAAGTGAGAAATCCCCCTTAGGGGGGATGACCAGGCCACAATCCCTTCACCACTATTCTCCTTTTGGGATCTTGGGCATACACACACAGGTGCCCTATGTGAGTTTAAGCCACTGGGTCCAGGACTTGAACTGTGGTCGACTACATGGGAGTCCAGAAACATAGCCATTATGCCAACAGCTGGTCCCATCAACTAGTCTTAATTAGTTGTCACATTGGTACTAACTAGTTACCATCCTGGTTACAATTCTTAAGTAGTCATCAAGTTATATTTAACTAGCAACCTATCTGGAAAACAGTCTTAAGTAGTCATCCAGGTGCAATGCCAACCAATGTTATAGAAGCCAGCACCATGCCAGTGGGTGCCACACCTTCTGGTGCCATGCATCCTGGCACTATGCCAGCTGGTACACCATTTTCTGGCACCACACCAGCTGACGGCATGCCTCCTGGTTCACACTAGTCAGTGCCAAACCATGGGTTCCACATATGACAGTTTCATGGCAGTAGGTGCCACACTTCCTGGTGCAATGCCAGCTGATGCCACATCAGGAAGTGCAATGTATTCTGATGCCATGCAAGTAACCAATGGGTGCCATGATAGGGAGTTCCATATCTCCTTATACCATGCAGGCTGGTGCCATGCCAGAGGGTGCCATGCCTCCTGTGGCCATGCCAACTGGTGCCCCACCAGCCACTGCCATATCTGCTAGTAGGTCATAACTGGTTGGTCATAACTAGTTGCTACCCTGATCAGTAGTCTTAACTAGTTATTAACTGGTCTTAACTTTTAAATACTAGTTATGAAGTGGAATTTAACTAGTAGCATACCCATTTACTAGTTTTAACTCATCTTCAACTTGTTCTTACCTAATCATCAACTAGTCATAACTAGTTGTCATGTTATATTTAAGTAGTAGACTTCCAGGTTACTAATCAACTAGTCTTAACTAGTTGTCAATTGGGATTTAACTAGTAATGTACCTGCTTACTAGCCTTAACAAGTTTTAAACTAGTCTTAACTAGTCACAATATTCCTAACTAGTTGCCACACAGGTTACTAGTCTTAACTAGTCATCAAGTTATATTTAACTAACAGCTTACCTGGGACTTAGCCTTAGATATTCATACAGGTGCCACATCAGCGGGTGCTATGCTAACAGGAACTGGACCAGTAGGTGCCATGCCTTCAGGAACTAATCCAGCCGGTGCCATACCAGAAGGTGCCAAGTTTCCCAATGTATACTACCTTCAGCCACACCAGTGGGTGCCACACCTTCTAGTGCCATGCCAGCAGGAGTCACGCCAGATGGTGGCACATCTCCAGGTACTACGCCAGCAGGTGCCACACCTTAAAGAGTTGTCAAGTGAGATGTAACTAGCAGCCTACCTGCTTACTAGTCTAACCTAATTGTCAACTAGTCCTTAACTAATCATCAACCTGGTTACTAGTCTTGACAGTTTGTCAAGTTGTATTTAACTAGCAGCCTACTTGGTAACCAGTCTTAAGAAGTAATCAACTAGTAATAACTAGTTTCCAAGTGGAATTTAACTAGTAGTGATTCTGCCCAGTAAGTAGCATTAACAAGTCATCAGTTGGATCTTAGAAGTAGTCTACCTGCATGCTAGTTTTAACTATTCCTCATCTAGTCTTATCTAATTTTCATGTTAGATTTAATTAATATCTTAATTAGATGGTGTTTAACTAGTAGCCTACATAATTGCTAGTATTAATTAGTTACCAATTAGTTGGAATTCGTCCTCATTTTAGCTTTAACTAGTAGTGTATTACCTGAAATGGAAAAAAAAACAAACAAACAAAAACAAACAACTTGGTAAATGTTTATTAAATGTCAAACCTCTTAAAAAAAATAAAGTCAAACCCTGAAACAAATAGATTCTGATTATAGAATTCAGGATACTTTTGATTAAAAAAACTATCTAAACAAGGATGAGATGGTGCAGGCTCTATGAGGCTAACTACAGGGTAGGGTTCTCTGTTCACATCCAGAGACCTTCTGAATGCATTAGGTAAACATGCACCCATGATCCAAGCTGGTGGATGGTGACTTTAAGACCCTGTTGAGGATGCAGTTTCCCTGTTTTTCTTTCTCTCTGTATCTGTTCTTCATTGAAGAAATAAATACACTTAAAAATGTTTCTAAACAGAGTTAAGATCAGGAGCAAGTAACACAAGAAAACCAGTTGTGCCATTTTTTTCTTCTTGTTTTCATCTCATTCCTCCATTTGTTGCTTTTATTTAATTTGTTCTTAGCTTTATTTATCCTAGCTAGGCTAGTCTATTTTCCTTGTTACTGAAGTTTTTAGAACTGAAACGGAATGAATACATTAAATTGTTTTGTTATTTTAAGATAGCTTATGTTTTTAAACTTTTGTGCTCATAAAAACACAATTTGATATGTCCTTTTACATTGATTTTTTTTAGTATTCAGTTTTTTCTTATATCACTGAATATGTAGATGTTTACATCTAGTAAAAATATTTCACTGCCTTTAATAACTATATAATTATAGACAATGTAACAGAAGGCCAAAATTAGAAAAATACATTGCAGTTAATTTCTCTTTAGTTCCAGTAGAAATCTACTAATAATTTTAAGTAATTAATATGTCATACTGAAGTAAATGGAAAGAAAAATATTCACTATGTAGAGAGACAAGAGTTTGTAAAGAAACGAATTATCTAATGATTTGTCTGTATTTGTCTCAAAACAACTTAGTTAAAATCATGCATTCATACAATTCATGACTTTACATGCCAAGTAGCAAACATTTTCAGAATGTAAATACATACCTCTTAAATAATAACAGATGCAAAAAGTTCTTAATTGTACACTGATTAATATAAAATATAAAACTATTTTTATGTCAGTTGAAATAATTTCAGATTATTTTATAATCCTCTTTTAGGATAGCTTGTTCTAATGTAAGTTCTACTGAGTTGTTTAAAATTATTATTTTTAAAAATAGAATTTTATTTTTGGAAGTAAAAGAACAACTGTTGGTAATTCCATATGGTTCAAACTAAATATTTATTTGCACTCTGACTCTTTATAGCCAGACAAATGTAGTAACTATACTAACTATACTATACTAACTATAGCAAGTAACAAATAGTTTAACCTTATATTATCCTTATATTATCCACTTTGTAGTACAGAAAACATAGAGAAATTACTTTACATTTTCATCAAAAGTATATCATTTGTTCACAAAGATTTTTCTGTTTTTGTTTTTACTTTTCTTTTTTTTTTTTCCTTGAGACGTTTTTGCTACAGGGTGTGTGCACTCGCTAGAAAGAGAGAGAGACAGAAGCGAGAAATCATCCCCTGGGGGGATGGCCACACCGCAATCCCTTCTCCTCCATTCTCCTCTCGGGATCTTGGGCACACATGCACCCACACCTGGTGTGAGTTTAAGCCATTGGGTCTGGGATTTGAACCATGGTTGACTACATGGGAGTCCAGTGACATAGCCATTGCGCTAACTGCTGGTCCCCACAAAGAATGTTCTAAAAAATAGGTATGACAAAAATTATTAATTTATTTGAGGATAACCACTATTCCTTTCTATCTGCATTTAATGAAATTTAGGGAAAATTACCTCTGAATCAATTGATAGATAAAAGAGCTATAACAATCTAAGTGTCAGGTTTATTCAGGTTGAGGGAGAATTGAACATTTTTTACCAGAAATTGTCAATATGTCCTTCCTACTCCTCTCTGTCCCCACAAGTGAAATTATTCAGTAAAAGATAAAGCAGCTAAGACCTAGTGCTTGTCAGCATAGATACGGTCTACCTGGTGAGGAGGAGATGGGGAGGAAGAGAAGTGATCTCTGAGACATACAACTTGATGATCTAGTAAAAAAAATGAAGTCATGCCTCAAATGTTGGTGCATGGTGATTATTTTCTTTTTTAACCAATCATATAAAGTTTCTCTCTTCTATGGAGAGAAACATGAAAATGTGGATAGAGGTACTAGAAATTTTTTATAGAAATTCATTTCCATCAAGGGAAGAATAGATGACACCCTGTCACAGTGACAATAGGTTAATAAAAACACCATCCCAAAGTCCATGAAAAATAATTTTAATTAATGAGAGATATCGTAGTTTATACTGTTAACTGAAAAGAGTTCAGAAAATAATGACTATGTGACCTTCAATCATCTAAATAGTGGCAAAGACACATAGGATTATATAACTGTTGACTGAACAAAAGTTCTAATAAGATGAACCTTCAAGTTAAAATGTGTTTTTTCTATGGTGCCCAAACCTCTGGGCCATAGACTGGTAAGAGTGTATGGCCTGTTAGGAACTGAGTTATAGGATTTGTCACAGTAAATGTTAAGAACCTAAAGAATAAGTCATCAAACAGGACTTCACACCCCACATCCCTACAACTGTGTTATCTGTGGAGGTCCAGGGATGCCTAGCATCTAACAAAGAGGAGAACAGTGAATGTAGCAGAAAGGAGAGGTTTTCCTTAACTTAGGAACAATTTGTAACAAAGTTGAGTGAGACAGTAGGTAAAGAACATACATGTTTGCTGCAGGGGTGGAGAGTAGTATTATACTAACAGAAAATCACTTATAATGTACAACTTACAAAAACTACATTTATAATTGTCACCCTGGAGTTAGAAAAAATTTAGTACAGATGATGATATTGTAAATACTTCTTGACTTTTAGATGGAAAATTTGAGCTGTAGATTTTCTAAATGTTTACTCAAATGTTACACAAGTAATGGAAAATTGTTGAGTGGAAATGTATCATTGTAACAGTCCAGTCTGAAATCTTTCAAAAAAAAAAAAAAAAAAAACAACTTTTGCCCTAAAGCATTTTGGCATAAGTTCAGATTTTCATACAGCTCAAGACTCTGTAAATAACCTTATGACCCCAGATTGCTGACCTCCAGGGAAGAAGTTTTTGATTTTGATCAAAGGCTACACAAAACTGAATTTCATGACCTATTTGCAAGACTCCTGGAAATACTTAGGAGTGACTAGAGTTCACTCTCTCTGAAGTTTTGAGACCTCATCTATTGTTACTGCAACTTCTATTCAACTCTACTGCTTTCTGATCTCATCAGTAGATAGTAAAATCCTAAACCGCAGCCTGATCAAAGTAGTATTTGAAGAACAAGGTAGGTGGCTCCTGACCAGAGTAACAATGACAGTAGGCCGTGGCCATCTGAGATTTGCCTTTGGATTTATTAATCCTACTTGACGTTGGTTCATATGAATTTTATGGCAGCTATGAGAACTGCAATCATGTTCTAAAGAACTACAATCTAAAAAATATTTGGACACAAACAATTGAATTGATATACAGTTATTAAACTTGGATGATGTTTAATGGTTCTGAGTAGCTTATCTTACTTTCTCTGAATAAAGCCAGGATGATACAGAGGTATTATGGGAGAATGTTTCGTTCTCCATAGATAAGATGAGAATATTTGGACAGAGAGTGAGGGACCCCATGTACCTAGAGTGGTTTTTTTTTGGGGGGCGGGAGGTTTTTGCTACAGGGCGCATGTGCTCGCCAGACAGACAGAGAGAGACAGAAAGTGAGAAATCACCCCCCAGGGGCGATGGTCACACTGCAATCTCTTCTCCTCCGTTCTCCTCTCGGGATCTTGGGCACGCATGCACACGTGCCCGGCATGAGTTCTAAGCCACTAGGTCCAGGACACGAACCGCGGTTGGTTACATGGGAGACTAGCGACATAGCCATTACGCTAACTGCTGGTCCCTAACTGCTGGTCCCTAGGCAGAATTCTATGAAGACCTCCATGATTTTCCTCCCCTGGTGTGCACACCTGGTATAATTCCGTCTTATTGAGGGGAAGGGGTGGCAATTACCTAACCAGATATATCCGTTTAAAAGAGAAACTGAAGACCCGAGGCGGGCAGAAGAGAGCAACTTGTCATACGGTGGAGAGATCCTTGCGGTTAGGAAGGGTAGGCAATCTCCAGAAAGGGATCATTAATCTATGCATACAGTTACCAAAAAAGGACTGACCACACTTCCATGGATGTAACCGATCCAGTTCTGCCCCAAACCAGTGAGCTTGGGAGAAACCATTCACCTCAGATGAGATTACAGAACGGTTCAAAAACCTTGAGTTCAGTTTTAGGATTCCTGGAGCGGAGAACCCAGTCATGATGTGCCCAGACTTCTCATCTATAGAAACTGTAAGATAATAAATGGGCGCTGTTTTAGGCTATTAAGTTTTGGGTAATTTGTAACATGACTTTAGAAAATTAATTCTCCTGGTATAACTACTAAATTTTGACAGACCTTCAGGAAGCCAAGGCTACTTTTACATTCTCTTTATGTCAATTTTCTCATACGTGTATTAAGGTAATATTGAAGATGCCTGTCTGCTCTAGATTTTATTTTAATTCCTCAGGGTGAAGCTACTTATTCATTTTAAGATTGCAGCCTTGGAAGAGATTAAAGGATTCTGGAATCTGATACAAATGAGCTAATTATGGTGGAAAAAATACATTATCTTGCGTCCCCTTTAAATAGCTAATTTTACCATAAACAGCTCACAGCAATTTAGGAATGAACACATATCTCGATATATTAGATTGCTGTCAACAGTCTATTTATTCTAAATATTATCAATAAAAGTTTTCATTGAAATTCCAGGACACTTCTCTGTTAAAAAAATGAAGAAAAAAATGAAGAAAATGGATACATTTTGATCCATTAAAATTTTATTTTACCATCTGGCATGCTATGGGATGGCTTTTTTTTTTTTCTATAAGACACAAATTTCATTATTATTTTCACTTTTGTTATTTGGTGGATAACTTTTTTATGTTTTATCATTTTTTATTTTTTCATTTTCCCACAAACATTTACTTTACATATCAAAAAAATTTGCTCATACTCCATATTTTTTGACAGTTAGTAAATAACTATCAAAATTTCAAACAACTGAATTTTAAAGATAATGTTTGAAATATTTGTTGATTTAGTCTGTGACTCTATAACAACAGATACAGTATGTTTTAAAATATTTTTGAGAAAATATTTACATGTCAACTACTAAAACTTTGCAAAGCAAACACCCAGCACACAAGTCACACGTAAACCTTCTTAATTCAGCCCTGCCTACCAAGTATTCTGTGATATACCATCTGCTAGCAAAGATCAGTCTGTTTTTCTTCCTTCAAAGTCTTCTTCAAGGTAATCCTCTGGTTGCAGCTGCTCTTATGCAATCTCTACTGATTACAATGCTGAGCTAGAAATGTCCAGATTATTTTATGGTACAAATTCTTTCATATAGCTTCTCTAATCATCTCTGCCAGGCAGAAATGTTTATAGTGCCAGGCCATCTTTCCAAGAGCTTCTGTTGGCTTACTTAAGATCTACCTTAGTTCCATAGTTTCCTGGTTTAATATTCAAATATGACATTCCAGTCAAAACCTTGCCCATTAATGAGTATTTCCAATTTCTAATTCAAGGCAACAGATATTATCGAACTTATACAAATAAGAATATTCCCAAATATTTTTCAGTCCTGGAGGGGTCAAGAAGGGAGAAAAGTTTGTTTCCATTTAAAGAAACAAAAAAGAAAAAAAAGAAAAAATATTTTAATAAATTGCTGACACTATCAATACCTCAAAAGAAATCAAAATCCTTAAATTGGGAAAACAAAGCATAGTAAAAAATAACAGTAATGTTTTATTCAAAAGTCATAAAATTCTATTGTGCCAGCTCAGTCTTACGTAACTAATCTCTCTTCTGCAGTGCTACTGTGGTTCCATCTTTCTGTTTACATTCTGGAAGTTAACATTCAAGCTTATTATTGATATTTCTTGTCTCTAGCATTAAGTTGGTCATTTCCTTGATTGCTTTCTGTTCTCTTCTTTTTGTATGTATGTCTTTAGTTTTCCTGGTAAAGCCCTTCTTTCAGACAGAACTTCTTAAAGAGCTAGTCTGGTGTTCTTTCAGGTTTTGTTTATCTGAGAATGTTTTTAACTTTTCTTCCCATATGAAGGATAATCTTGATGAGTATAGTAACTGTTTTTCACTTAACACTTGAATATATTTTACATCTCTTTCCATGCTTGTATTGACGAAAGGTGTGATGTTAGCCTGATGGGATAACCTTTATATAACCTTTCTCTCTTGCCAATTTTAGCAAATTATCTCTGTGGTTTTGGCCAATCTGGTTGTGATGTGCCTTGGAGAAGGTCCTCTTGGGTTGATTCTATTAAGGGTCTTTAGTATTGCTTGGGTCTAGGTATTTGAATGCCTTTCTAGGTTTACAAAGTTTTCTTCCAGGATTTCATGGAATAGATTATCAATGCCCTTATTAGTTTCTTCACCTTCTGGTATACTGATTAATCTGATGTTTGGGCACTTAATGGTATCTAGTATTTCTCCTATGGTATTCTCATTTTTTTTAATTCTTTTTTTTAGAGAGCGCATGTACTTGCTGGGGAGAGAAAGAAATAGAAACAGTAACAGTGAGAGAAAAAGTGAGAAACCACCTCCCCAGGGGAGATGGCCACACTGCAATCTCTTTTCCTCCATTCTCCTTCCAGGATCTTGGGCATATATATGCCTGGCGTGAATTTCAAGCCACTGGTCTGGGACTCAAACTGTGGTTGGCTACATGGGAATTCAGCAACATAGCCATTAGGTTACCTGCTGGTCCCAATATTCTCATTTTTGGGGGTTATTTTCTGGGTTTTTTTTTTTTTAGAGGTCTTTGCTGTGGGGCGCATGCACTCTCCAGAAAGAGAGGGAGACAGGGAAACAGAAAGCGAGAAATCACCCCCCGGCGGGGGGGTGGGGTGGGGTTGGGTGGATGGCCACACCGCAATCCCTTCTCCATTCTCCTCTCCAGATCTTGGGCACACATGCACATGCTCCCGGTGTGAGTTTAAGCCACCGGGTCCGGGGCTCTAACCATGGTCGATTACATGGGAGTCTGGCAACAAAGCTATTGTGCCAACTATTGGCCCCCTTGAGGAAAGAAGTTTTTTTTTTTTGGGGGGGTAGAGGTTTTTGCTATAGGACGTGTGCACTCGCCAGAAAGACAGAGAAAGACAGAGAGACAGAAAGCGAGAAATCACGCCCCAGGGGGGATGGCCATGCCGCAATCCCTTCTCCTCCATTCTCCTCTCAGGATCTTGGGCATGCACACGCGCCCAGTGTGAGTTTAAGCCACAGGGTCCAGGACTTGAACCACGGTCGACTACGTGGGAGTCCAGTGACAGCCATTATGCCAACTGCTGGTCCCCCTGAGGGAAGTTTTGATTTCCTGTTTTATAGCCTTCATCTCTAACAGCTCCATTTGATTCTTTTTTATAGTGTGTGTTTCCTCTTTCAGATTATGTAAGAACTTCCTCACCTCCTGGAACTTGTCTCTTTTCTCCTGCATTTTCTGGAGTTCATTGTTTCTCAGCTCTTGCATCTCATTTAGTTTTGTCACTGTTAATATTCTGAATTCTCTATCAGAAATTTCCATGAGTTCCACTGTACACCTGTGGATGATTAAGGATTGTTCTTTTTCCTCAGGGGAGAAATATTTTCTTGGTTTCTCATAATTCTTATGCCTCTCTGGTGGTTTCTGGTCATTCTGTGACAAAATCTTTCCTCTATTGTGTTTATCAACATGGTATCCACAGAAAGATTTTGAGTTGAGATTTATAAAAAGGAGTTTCTTCCTTAAGGCAGGAGTTTCAATAAGCATTGAGGATTTTAATGATCCTGTCTCAGTGTTTCGGGGTTCTTAAAGACGGGTTTTAGATCACAACTTCAGTCGCCTTGTTCCTAAATGTGCCAGGACACACCTCAGATTTAAAATGAATTCTATCTCAGTGTTTCTGGGGTTTAGAAGATCAGTGGATAACTTTTTAAATAGTAGCCATGTTCATACACACCTAGTACATTTTTGGTATGAAATGTAGTGAATACTATAGATGCATTAAAGTTTCTTGTCAATTTCTGGATGTATAAATCCCACCTAAATTCAAGTTGTATTAATATTTTGGAGACAATAATATACTATACCTAACAGAAAAAATGTTATCTCAGAAAAAAAATTCATGTATATGATATCAGGGTACTGAACCGAGCCACTTAATTAGAACTACTTAACTGATAATGCAAGTCTTTCTAGGATCAAACCCATATTAGCAATTTGGTAACTTCCTTGTATTCTTTGAAATACATTATATCCTGGAACTACTCAAAACACATCGAATAGAAATGTTGTTCAGTGTGGAATTAATTACATGTTAGTTTCACTGGGCTTATTG
Organism: Tupaia belangeri chinensis; assembly: GCF_000334495.1. NCBI lineage: Eukaryota > Metazoa > Chordata > Mammalia > Scandentia > Tupaiidae > Tupaia > Tupaia belangeri. Next base: position 5,158,076 of record NW_006159732.1, read on the forward strand.
CAGTTGCTTAATAACTTCATGAATTTTTTTCTCTACAAATATTGACAGGGCAACTGAAATAATAGAAATAACTTGATGTAGGAAGGAGAGACTTATTACCCAGTTTACCATGTGTAACTATCCAGCTTGGATAAAACAACACATACTTTGCTTTCATTTCTTAGGATGTGATCTGAGTCCTAGCAGCATAAATAACTCCCTCATCAATGAGCAAACATCATTTGATTGATGTACAAAAATTAATTAATTTATTTATTCATTTAATTAAAATTCACTTAAAGATTGTATTTCACATATAGATCATATGTTCTTGTAGGGTACACTATTGATATTCTATATGTTTATTCCCACGGACAAATGTATAGCAGAATTGGGAATCAGGATTGTTGGAATGAGGTATGGAGAAACAACAGTTCATCTTTGGGCATTAGGTAGATTTATTTTGACAAAACAATAAGAGAAATTCCCTCTGGTTACCTTCTATTCATTGAAGTGATGGTTAATTCCAAGTAAAAATGACATGCAGGAAGTAGGAATTGCAAGAGTAGAATTGTGTGAACAGCTGGTGCACAAAATAAATTACGCCATCAGAATAGACTTAGTAGATCCCACTATTCGAGGATATGTTAATTAAAAGAAACTGTTAGTTAAGAATTTGAAACATAGTAGTAAAAAAGGAATATTATAGACAGGAGTATTAAAAGGACAGGAGGAGAAAAGGAAGTCATACTTAAACTAGCATGAAGGGTAACATTCCAGAACATTTTGGAATTCAAGATTGTTTCAAGAAAACTATGAATAATAATTATATTCTACAAAAAAATTATAGCAGAAAGAAAACTGGAAAAAAAAAAACAATAGTTCAAAAGGGAAAAAAGAAAAGTCCCTTCTTTGGTTTGCACAACTATTTAACCCTCCTCCCTGCCAAAGTTCATGTTTTGAGATTTGGTCCTTAGTGTAATGAGAGATGGAGAGCATGTTTATCAAGTGAGGCTTACTGGATAGGCTCATAATTAGACCATAGAGGCATCATCTTCAAGAAAGGATTAGTATGAGACTGACTTTTATTATAGCCCTCATAAAAAGGGATTAGCTTTCCAAAGAGTGAGTTATACAAGGAAGTGGCCACTCAGGTCTCTTTATGCCCATCCTGCCATACCCCCTGCTTCTGTTGACCATGTCATGGTGCCAGCCCGTGCCTTTGACTTTCAGGCCAGCAGAATCCAAGTTAAATAAACCTCTGTTCATCATAAATCATTCAGTCTCAGGTATTTCTGTTAGCAATACAATAATGGACTAAAACAGCCCCAAAAGTGAGGCTGTTGTATCCTACCCTGATCTATTATAGTAAAATGGTAGCAGACCAGTGTCCAGAGTACAGGTTCAATATAGAAATTTATGGTTAATGAAACCAACATGATACGATGGACAATAGGTAGTTTTCTCCCTACCCCTACCAGATGCGTAAATTTTTAATAAGCTTGAAGTCAGAAATATCAAAAAGTGATATCAGAAAGAGATATCAGAATTTCTCTATTTATAGAGAATTTTCTCTCTATAATAAAGAGAAAAGGAAGAATAAGAACCTAAGAGCCATAATAAAATTTCCATGAGTAATATAAAAACACAATGTTTGGAAATACTACATTAGCTGGTGGTAAAACTTAAAAAAAAAAGATAAAGAGTAAGACAGTGCCTACCACAGATAAAGAAGTCACTCGAGGATAACTCAGGTTATTATTAATACTTACCCAATTTTCTTATTTTGGTCTGGTACTACTTAACATCTCACATCCTTTCTTGTTGTGTTGTCGTCTCCATGCGTTGTTCACTTTGTCAGTAGTGGCAATGGCTAACCAAGAAAACCTTACATACATATACAAACACACAATAATCCTCATCACTAACATAAAGTGATTCATAGTCCTTCCTTCAAATACTTTTGAAACTTAAAAGCTCAAAACTATCACCTGCTGCAAGGTAAGATCAAGTCATATGGCATCAGTGAGAACATGCCTGTGAAGAGTCTGGAACAATTTCTGTCTCAATGAAACAACTTATTTTACCTCCCCCCAAACTAAACTTTGTATTGCTTTACAAAAATTTTAGGACGTCTCTCGATAGATAAAAGTATAAATGATATGAGTCACTAATGCCTAAAAACCAGGTTATGAGTCAACATGTAAAAAATATTTATACTAGGGGCCAGCAGGTGGTGTGGTGGTGTGGTGGATAGAAGCGCTGGATTCCCACATGGTCAACTACGGTTCAAGTTCTGGACCAGGCAGCTTACTTTCTCACTTTCCCTTTCTCTGTTTCTCTCTCTATCTCTGGTCAAATTGGAAAATAATATTAATAACAAATGGAATTAAATAAATAAATAATTCTTTTTTTAAAAAAAAGTATTTGTACTTCCAGATAATAAAAAATGAGAAGTTGTGAATTGTAACTAATAAACCACTCTGCATACTGGCATCAAAAAACATCAACTAGTTAATGTTTGTATTAAATAGGTGTAAAATAGCAACAAAATTACAGTTTGTAGCTCATCGTAGTTACAACAAAAATTTCAAAAGACTCTTTTTGAACAAACTTTTTGAACAAACTGACAAGTTATACTAAAATTTGCTTGAAAATGAAAAAATAATTAAAACATTTTTAAAAAGCAATACTGATAATGTCGAAGGACTTATACTACCTATTTTCAAAATTTACTAGAAATCTGTAGTCATTAACCTATTGTGATATTGTTATCTTCGTAAACTATTAGATCAGATTTGGTTCACCTTATATAAAGTTCTTATGTGAGAAAAGATTTTTTTTTTTTTTTTTTTTTTGCTAGAGAGCATGTGTGTTTACCCTGGAGAGACAGAGACAGAAAGAGAGGGAGAGGAGATGACCTAACCCATAGGGAAAGCTCCTGCCACAAACCCTTTTGCTTCATCTCTCCTGCTTTTTGGGGATTTTGGACAGGCATAAACATACATCCAGAATGTTTCTTAAGCTGCCAGGTCTGGGACTCAAACTGTGCTGTCAGTCATGTGGGATTCTGCTGCCTTAACTACCAGGTCACAGAGCTGACCCCCAAAATATGTATATATTTAACAAAGATTGCATTAGAATAACTGAATATGCTAATTGAAAATAATGAATGTGCTTCATTCTACATATGGAAGTTATTTTCAGATTAATTGTAGGCCTCTTCATCAAAGCAAGAAGGATACAACTTTAAAAATACAGGAGATTATTACTGTGACCTTGGAGAAAGCCAAGTTTACTTAAAGAATATATCATAACAGTTAATGTGAAAGGGAAGAAGCAAATAATAAAATAGAATAGAACAGATTAAACCCAAAAGAAACTAAAAGTATTCTCCTTAAAACACACTGATATGAAAATGAATAAGTAACTTGCAAACTACCTAATATATGTAGATAAATAGGTATATTTCAGCACATGAATCAAATATATATATACACACACACATAAATATCAAATAAATATATATTTATATAAATATAAATAATATATATACACATATATATATTCTATGTATATATGTTTATATATGTATATAATATGTGTATATATGTATATATGTGTATATATGTATGTATGTGTACATGTATACATGTATACATATATATGTATAATATGTGTATATACATCTATATGTATATACACATATATAAATGTGTGTATACACATACATATATACATATGTACATACACATATATACATATGTGTATACATGTATATGTATATTTGTGTATATATGTATATACATATATGCATGTATATGCATATGTATAATATATGTGCATATAGGTATAATATGTGTGTAAATATGTATATAAAATATATGAGTATATATACACACATATTATATATATGTGTGTGTGTGTGTGTGTGTGTGTGTGTGTGTATAATATTTTACAACTCAATAATAAGGTAAAAAATTCAATTACTAAAAAACAAAGAGCAGGATCAGCCCTGTAGTACAGTGGTTAAGAGAAGGGAATTCCAGACGGCCAACTCTTACTTGAATTCCAACTTGGCAGTTTGAAAAACATGTCTGAGAGCTTGCACATGAGTGTGTGCCCCTAATTCTGATGGAATGGAGAAACGGAGGAGAAGGGATTGTGCCATGACCGTGCCCCATTATGGGTGCTTTTTCCCTTACTCTTTTTCTCTTTCTGTTTTTCTCACAGAGAGAAACAGAGAGGTGAATGCACACTCTATCAAAAAAAAAAAATCTGGACAAAAACATGTTCAGTCACTTCCCCCCAAAAAACAGGAGCATGGCTATTGAGCACATGAAAAGAGGCTCAACATCATTAATCACAAGTGAAATGAACCAATGAGACAAAGTCACAACCACAAAACAATAAAAGCAAAATACTACATGTAGGTGAGAGTACAGGCCCATTTTACTAATACTTTCTCATGTGAGTTTAAAATTGTATTTGGAAATTATTTACCATTTTCTTATGAAAATTCAACATGCAAATCTATAATGGACCAGCAATTCTACTCCTGGGCATTTACCCAAGAGAAGTAACATTTATAATAATGTTTATCGCAGTCTTCTCATGTGGGAAAAAACAAAAACAAAAACAAACAAAAAAATCATAAACAGTTTAATGGTTTAAGAAAATAAAGAGTGAGAGGGCACACAGTGGGCACAGCAGCAAAATCAATGCTGATCCAGATGGGGAGGTTCCAGGTTCACATCTGGAGACTTGCCTGGACATGTGTGTTCTGGAGACCCAGGGCTGGCTGAAGCTGGGAGTGTATTGCAGCATCAAGACCCTTTGGGAGTGCTGTTTTCCTGTCTATATTTCTGTCTCACTCATGAAATAAATAAATGCATTTTAAAGTAAAAAATGATATGTTTGTTCAATGAAATCTTACTAAATAATAAAAAATGAATTAGTAGTTTATATAAAAACATGGATATATCTTTTTTTGAGGGAGATATTTGCCATGGAGCACACACACTTACTGGAGAGACAGAAAGACAGAATGTGAAAAATCGCTGGAGGGGATAGATACAACAGAATCCCTTCTCTTCCATTCTCTTCTCAGGATTTTGGGCTCCCACACATAGGCCCCAGTGTGAGTTTTAAGCCACAGGGTCTGAAATACATACTGTGGTTAACTAAGTCCAGTGATGAAATAATTATGCCATCTGCTGGTTCCAAACATGGATATATCTTTTAAATTATACTTAAGAAAGAATCCAGACTCAAATATTACCTACTGCATAATTTTATTCATGCTAATTTCTAAATTAGGCAAATCCAATGTTTGTCTCTGGGGTAGAGGATATTGACTAGAAGGGTCCATCATGCACTCCCTATAGAATAAGCATATTATTTCTCTTCTTTTCTCTCTCCTTTCCTCCATACCTTCTGTATTTCCTTTTCTTTTTTCTATTTTTCTTTTTTTTTTGTTGTTGCAATGTTTTTATATTTATATCTACTTATAATTGTCAAGTCTCATGGAACTAAACACTGAAATATTTGTATATTTTGTAATAGGTCGACTCTAGCTCAAACTTCAAGTCTCAATGAATCTATTTCACATAGGTTATCTTTGCATTGTACGTTCCTATATCAGAGTGCAAGCCAGAGTTCCCAAAGATGATACAAATGTATAAATGGTACACTATGTTGTTTAGGGCTGCTTCTCTTTTCTTAACATGTAAGATATGCATATCTTCTTAATCATAAATATATCATCAGTTTAAAAGCTATTTTTCCATCATCTAGCACTCTGCTGTGTTTTTGCATGTGTGTGTGTTGGGGTGTGTGTGGGGGGGGTGGGTATTTTGAAGATGCTAGTTTATATTTACCTGGTGTCACCAGACAAAGAAATATACCCGAGTTAAATAAATACTTATAGCCCTACATTTTATTCTATCAGGGATCTTCTATCATAACTGCTACAAGCTCCATCTCAAGTTATTATTGATGACTAAAGATAGTGTATAACATGGCTTACTACTGCAATAAATCTGTTCAAAGTAAGGCAGGAGGTTCCCTAGACTATTATTCAGTTATCTTGTAAATGCAATACATAGAATCTGATATTCAGATATGACAGTGATGTGCTCCCAACAATATTTTTCTCTGTGTATTAAATATGGTAGGTATTATTCTGGAGTTGAAATTGCTACTTTATATTTATAGGCAAAAATATATTTGAGGCATAATTATCTTTTTCTTCAAATTGTTTATATTTCTAAGGCAAAGGTGCTGGTAATGTTACTTGATATAGTCTCTAAAACTGATTTAACATATAGACCTGAGTAATGTACTTAGAGTCAAGTTAGTTTTTAGTTATGAATGTAGTTATAAAAGGGATTTGTATGCATTCTTCTACTTAAATAACAATCAGGCTTTATTATTGAAGCATAAAATACTATTATATAAGATAAAAATAAATGCGAATCTAGGTAAAGTTTGACTGTTTCAATGCGTAATCTGTTCACAAAATAGCTTTTATGTTGGATCAAATCATGTTATCAAAATGTAACTTGTAGTTTATGCTATAATGTTAGAGTTCCCAAATGCAGAAAAAAAATCAGAGGTTTCAATTGAGTTCCTTTTGATAATTATTCAGTAGATATCATTCAATGTACAAGCAATTGACAGTCAAGAACTTAATTTTTCACCACTGGTACTCAGGAGAACTTAATCTACCTCATGAAAATCTACCTCAAATATTGTGGAGATTAAATTGAGCTCTACCTATAAATGCTGAGTGCATTGGAGATATTACTCAGTAAAAATTATACCACACCTCATTCTTCTGCACCAAGGTATCTCAGAGTATTGTATTGTTGTTTCTATGTGTAGTTTTGTGATTTCCAGTGGATGCCTGGTCTTCAGAATCTATTAAGAGCTGATGCAATTTTTCCATTCATCTTACCTAAAATAAATAATTTACTGTGTAACAGCCTTCTTGCTCTCTATATTTTTTTAAAAGAAATATTTTACCTAATTTTATTTATTTATTTAACTTGACCAGAGAGGGACAGAGTAAAAGAGAGAAGAGAAAGAAGGTGAGAAAGCAAGCCACCAGATCCTGACCTCAAACCCCAGTCAGCCACGTGAGAGTCCAATGCCTTGAACCACCACACCACCTGATGGCCCCTATTACTGTATATTTTTAATTCCAAAATGACTATTTGCTTTTTAGAGCTCTAAAAGAAAAAAGACGTCATGGAATTAAGGTAAGAATAAGAAAATCATTACACACACTAATAATTACACAGCATCTACTCTGTGCTAGACTTTATTATGATAATGCTACATATATTTACTAATGTAATGCTCAGACCACTGTGTAAATCACATAATTGTCTAAATTTGACACTACCAACCAGATGAAGCAGAATGGTGGTAAAGTGACAATGCAGCACTCTGAGGTGGATCCCATGGAGGTGGGGGGTGCTCGGGGTTCACATTTGGAGACTTTCTTGGGTACACAGGGTATGTGTGTGCCCATGGTCCAGGACTGCTTAAGGCAGAGACGGGTTACAACTTGAAGACCTTTTATGGGGATGCCTGTATCTCTGTCTCTCTCTCTCTGTCTGTTTGCTTATGCAGTAAATAAATAAAGATTTTAAAGGACAGAAATTGTACAAATAAGAATATTTATGCATATAGATATTTTAATACAAATATTCTGATGCATAATGTTTTACAAATTTTTATTTTTACTTAACAGTATATTACGCATATCAATTTTGTAGAGATTTTTTTGCTATAGGGTGCATGTGTTCACCAGACAGAAAGAGAGAAAGTGAGAAATCACCCCCCAGGGGTTATGACCATACTACAGTTGCTTCCTCCTCCATTCTTCTCTTGGGATTTTGGGTACACACACACACACACACACACACACACACACACACACACACAAACACACATGCCAGGTGTGAATTTAAGCTTCTGGACCTGGGACGCAAACCATGGTAGGCCATGTGGGAGTGCAGCACCTTAAACACTATGCCACCTACTGAACCATACACATGTCAGTTCTTATCACATTTAGGTCCAGGTTAGTTTAGTAAAGTATCATATTTTATTAAAAAAAAACACAATAGCTATACTATGTTCCCAGATGCAATGTCCAACTAACCTGTTTCTACTTGAGAGTAAAATTTCAGAATGTGGAATTTGGGGATTATATAGTCCCCTCTTACCTATGGTTTCACTTTTCACAGTTTTAGTTAGCCAAAAATATTAAATAAATACTCTAGAAATAAATAAGGCATAAGTTTAAATTGCATACCATTCTTAGTAGTGTGATAAAATCTAGCACTACCCACTCCATCTTTCCCCAAATGTGAATCATTGCTTTTGCCACCATATTCACACTGTGCATGCTACCACCTGGTGGTGGTCACTGACTAGGTCTCAGTTATCAGATCCACTATAGCGGTATCGCAGGGCTTACGTTCAAGTAACTTGTATTTATTTAATAAAGACCCTAACATGTAAAAGTTGTAATATAGACATATTGTCCTATTATATTATTAATTACTATTGTTAATCTCCTACTCTGCCTTACTTATAAGTTAAACTTTCTTACAGGTATATCTGTAAGATTCTCCCTAATTTATGATGGTTCAATTTAAGATGTTACTATTGTGCAAAAGTGATACAAATTCAGTAGGAACCATAACCTCATCTTAAGTCAAGAGACAAGAAATTTACAGCTCACAACAGTTTAGAGTTTTCTCATACTTTTGACAATAGCAATTTTTGCTTATTATGGGTTTTTCAGGACATAACCCCACTGAAGGCTGATGAGCATCTGTATAGCGAAAAAAAAAAAAACATAGTATAAGTCAAGGATCACTTAATCACAGAAATACATTCTGAGAAAATGCATTGTTAGATTTTGTTGCCATGTGAACATGATAGAAAGAATTTACATAATATGGATCAAGGTATGATAGACTTCACCATATCAAGTTTATAATCTGGGTTTGTACCACCACTATAGAAAAAAACCTGTAACAGCAGTTCGCTTGTGTCCATTTAAGGAAATGGTCATCATCAGTTGTATTCCAATTATGTGCTTGTCTGTGGCCAGTATATGGCCATTTTGAGGGACATAACAAATACATAATTGAAAAAACTACAACATAGATTTCCAACTTAACGGTCTGCTAAATAACAGCTGATTTTGTACTAGAATTTAACTGAAATGCTACTGTAACGTAACCTAATTTACTCAATGCCTCTATCTCCTTACCAAGAAATTTAGATCTAGAGCTGCATATAACCCCTAATCCCAAACCTATGCTTTTTCTTTTCCCCCCTGCTTTAGGCATTCACTGTGGGAATACTGAATTATTTCATCCACTATGTGAGTTAGTGGAATCTATGGAAATTATTATCTTTATACACTCATCAAAGAAAAGCATAATGTTTTGATGATCCCGTTTTCTTTTTAAAAACCTAAAAACATTGGGACCAGAAGATGGTGTAATGGGCACATCGCTGGACTCCCATAGTCGACTGCAATTCCAGTCCAGGGCCTGCCAGCTTTTAAAAATGCCTGCTGGACACACGTGCATGTGTGCCCCAAATCCCAAGAGAATGGAAGAGAAGGGATTACAGTGTGACTATTCCCCTGGGAGGTGTTTTCTCACTTTCTGTCTCTTTCTCTCCAGCAAGCGCACACACCCTCTCTCTCAAAAAACAAACAAACGATGCTAAAAATATTAACAATAAATACTTGGCTATTTAAATTACAAGGAAAAATTATGCTTTTAATGTTTACTTATAGCTTTCTTCTGTGAGAGACAGAAAGAGAGAGGCAGCACCCCAAACTGGGTCTTGATGTTTCCTTCAACCTTCAGACAGCCCTGGATCACAGGCAAGGGCATGCACAGCACACTCCGGAAAGTCTCTGGGCTTGAACTGGGAGTATTTCCGTGGGGAATTGCCTTACAGAGCATCACATTTACGGCTGCACCACCACTGTCTCTCCTCCAAACTTATTTAAAATATAGATTGTCTTCTTATTCAAGTATTAGAACCTATGTTTCAATTGAGTCAGGAGAAATTGGTTCTTGTAAAATATACAGTAGTTTAGTAAAAGATACAATCTGCCTACATAAGATTTTCTCAACAGGTATATTTGAATTCTAGACTCAATATTATTATTTTTTTTGAGGTTTTTGCTATAGGACGTGTGCACCTGCCAGAAAGACAGAGACAGAGAGACAAAAAGCGAGGAATCACCCCCTTCCTGATGGGCAGGCTGCAATCCCTTTTCCTTCATTCTCCTCTCGGGATCTTGGGCACTCACACACACACACCCGGCGTGAGTTCAAGTCACTAGATCTGGGATACAAACCGCGGTCAACTACATGGGAGTCTAGCGACATAGCCATTATGCTAACTGCTGGTCCCGTCTAAACTCAATATTATTAATTGGACACATTCACAGAAACTTTTGCACAATAGGAAACATCTTAAACAGATGGAGAATGTAATGTTAGAACCTACAATGGGCTTGCTCCATGTTTTGTGGCATGTTTTCAGGGAATCCTAGAGAAGTACAAGGATTGATTTTTAAAGTTTGACTTTAAAATCAAAATAAAATAAGATAAAAACTTTGCTCAGGTATTCAATTGTGTGTTTCATGCTGCTTTAATGAGGGACACTCAGATT
>NW_006159732.1:5168788-5172994 GCF_000334495.1 Tupaia belangeri chinensis
CCTCTTTGTTTTTTATAACTTGCATATTTCAGTTGTTCTGTTGTAATATTCTAAACTGATCGACTATTGTTTCTACTCTACCCTGGAAGTTTTGCATAAAGTTTGGTTTTTCTTATAAAACCACTACTTGTTCTTCTACCTTGTCAGCATAATAGGGCATTAGAGGTTCTCAAAAGTTCTATGTTGAGGTCTACTTAGTGTCTTAAGTATATTTAAAAGGAATGTTTTCTCATGTCCATAAGAGCTCTCACTTATAGCTTTGTTTACATGGCAAAGAATCAGGTTTTAACTTCAGATTATTTCTTAACAAAAACTGCTAATTTTTCCATTACAAAGAATTGTCTGATCTCACTCAAATGATTTAATCCCTCTTTCTCTCTCTCTTTCTCTCTCTTTCTTTCTTTCTTTCTTTCTTTCTTTTTATTTCTTCTTTCTCTTCCTTCCTTTTTCTTCTTTCTTCATTCTTTTCCTTTCTTTCTCTTTCTCTGTTTACTTCTCTTTCTTCCATTTTCTATCTTTTTTTTCTTTTTTTTATCCTCGAAGATGTGTTATCGGGTTTAATTTTTCAGACAGAGTCTCCCCATATTGTACTCCTGCTGCCTCACCCTCCTGAGGAGTTGGGAACATAGATACTTGCCACCATGTCTGGCTTTGCTCTAGAGTAAATTGGAACTTGAACTTAAGCTTCATATGTGGTCTCCGCTTGCCAAGTGAGTGTCCACCATTACCGCAGCTGGGGTCTAGTCACTATTCATTGTTCTGCTCACTTCCTCCATTTCTCATTCTCTGACCAACATCAGTAAGAGTCAATTCATACATTCCATATGGACTACAGTGATCAGATAACTAGGAATTAGGGCAAACTGAGTGTTAAAGAATTAAATAAAAGGGATTAGAAAATAAATAAGAACCACATTTTCTTTTCTCTCTCTCTCTCTCTTTTTTTTTTTAGAGAGGTTTTTTGCTTTAGGGCACGTGCTCTCGCCAGAAAGACAGAGAGAGACAGAGAGACAGAAAGCAAGAAATCACCCCCCAGGGGAGATGCCCATGCCTCAATCTCTTCTCCTCCATTCTCCTTTCGAGATCTTGGGCACGCATGCATGCACACGCACCCGGAGTGAGCTTAAGCCACTGGGTCTGGGACTCAAACTGCAGTAGGCTACATGGGAGTCAGCAACATAGCCATTACACCAACTGCTGGCCCCAAGATACACATTTTCAAACTAAAAGCCAAAAAAGAGTTAAAAGTCTCATTTAAAATCTTATAATCTAATCAAAGTTGTTATATTTGCTTCTGAGAGGGTTTTCTTGCCTGGAGTCACTTGGCAGTAGACTTAAAAGGTCTCCTGAAAAAATGTGTGCTGTGCTGTGTTATGTTCATGAGCAGGGATGTATAGAGAACGCTGGGACCTGGTCATGGTTTTCAGTGAACTTTCAAGAACATTTGACACTCTGAAATCTAGACAACATATTTGAGACGATATATTATAAATATAAGAAAGCAGAATTTCTTTCAACCTTATCCAACTGCTCTGCAAACAATATGTTATACCACAGAATTGAAATAATGAAGAGGCTTTGCTGTACATCCACACGTATCTTTTGACTTTCCCTTCAATAAGTGTCAAATGAGCAAATACTTAGATTTAAAAGTGAGAACCTTGGGACCAGCAGTTAGCGTAATGGCTATGTCGTTGAACTCCCATGTAGTCGACCGCAGCTCGAGTCCTGGACCCGGTGGCATAAACTCACACTGGGCACATGTGCATGTGTGCCCAAGATTCCGAGAGGAGAATGAAGGAGACAGGATTGCGACGTGGCCATCCCCCCTGGGGGGTGATAGTGATTCCTCGTTTTCTATCTCCCTGTCTTTCTGGCGAGCGCACACACGCACCCTATAGCAAAAACCTCTGGAGAAAAAAATAAAGTGAGAAACAAGTGACCATTTATTTAGTCCTTTCAGGCTGCTAAATGATAAATTTATATCTTAACATGTCTAGGAGATAAGATCATCACTTACTGGAACTTTGCCCACTTGAAACTTGAAATTAGCTCTTACACACACTTTTTTTAATACAGTGCATACATTCGACAGTGAGCCCAGAGACCAAAAGGAAACTCCAGACTTTGGGATATTGCATGAAGCACATAATCACTAAGATTTAGAATCAGTATCAGGAAACATTTCCTTCTAATTCCAAGGTCTCTACAGACTTAAATCAAAAAGAGAAAAGTAAATATGAATTATTATTCAGTCAACCAGAGGAAGCTTTTTAGTTCTGTATTATATATATGCCTTCATATATTTTTTTCTGTTTAAGAATGGAAGGTAGTCATGATATTGACTATGTTTCACACAAAAATATGTGCTGAACAGTTTTTCATGTTAATAAATATTCTTTTACATTTTTTTATTCAATAGATATGTGTAAAATTTATGACTGTACCTTAATTTATATAACTATTACCATGTTTGGGAATATTTTGATTTCTAGTTTATGCAGTAATAAAAATGCTGAATGACTTTAATTCTACCTAAATCCACGCATATTTGTAAGTAATTCCTTGGGATAAATTACTGGAAATAGCATTGCTACCTCAGCACATATGAAAATTATATACTGCCAAAGTGAGTTATTGTATGTTTACACTGATTGGCTGGTAGGCTTCAGAAATGTATTTTTTTCATATAATTTAAAATCTGAATTAGATCTTAGATGAGTTTTGTTTTGTTTTGTTTTGTTTTTTGTTACCTTCTAACCATTCTGATTATTCTTTTATTAAGCAGGCTACAGTACCGAAGTATTGGGGGGGAAAAGTGTGGTTTGAATGAAAGGAAGTGATAACGTATCTATTTATTGTATTTATGAGAATTCTGTACAATAAGGGACTGAGAATTTTGCATCTAATTTTAATGTTGTGCAGTAGGATCAAGTGTGTAAGAAGGAGTATTTGAATTGTTTTCTTTTAGATTTTATTAATTTAGTGACACACTGTATTCATAGTAATTTCTCATTTTTCACACACCCACACACAGGCATACATATTTACAGTCTCTCTTTCTTTCTTAATTTGACCTGTATAAATTTCCCCAAAAGACAATCAGACTTAGTGCATGAATATAATTAAGATATAAGAAATTCACATATTATTGGTCATGAAATTTAAATGTATGTCTTACTAATTTCCTGTTACAGATGAGTATGCTAAAAGAGTATGAAAAGCTTACTTTCAGCCTTGAAATTATTAGTTGGAAAAGCCTGGATTATCCAACTTTCCAAAGAGATATGTCTTTCTCTTATCTCTATATATTTAATTTTACAAAAAGCTACCTCGTTTGTATGATAGCATTTTTTCTTTTACTTGCCTTCTAAAATCAATGTCTTTGTATTTGTTGCCTTTAAAAAGTGCCTTGCTGGGCTTTCCCTTTGTCTCTCTCTCTTTCTCCTCTCTCCCTGTGTCTTTCTCTGGTCAAATTTTAAAAATGAATGATGATAACAAACAAAAATTAAAAGAAAAAAAGGGCCAGCAGGTGGCATGGTGGTTATGATGCTGGTCTCCCTCATGGTTGACAGCAGTTCAAATCCTAGACCTGATGGCTTGCTTTCTCAGTTTCCCTTTCTCTCTCTCTCCTCTCTCTCTGTGACTTTTTCTGGTCAAATATTAAAAATGAATGATAATAACAAGCAAATATTAAAAAAAAAAAAAGTGCCTTCCTGGGCAGTTGGCAAAATGACTTTGTCGCTGGACTCTCACATAGTCAACACAGTTCAAGTCCCAGACCTGGCAACTTAGACATGCACCAAGTATGTATGCATGCATTCCCAAAATCCCAAGAGAAGAATGGAGAAGAAGGGATTGTGGTGTGGCCATCACCTCTGGGGAATGATTCCTCTCTGTCTCTCTGTCTCTCTGTATCTCTCTGTCTCTGGCAAGTACATGTGCCCTATAGCAAAAATTTATCTCTATAAAAAGTGCTGGCCCTGCGTGTGGCCCCCGGGCCTGCACATGGCTGCCGGGCCTGTGCGTGGCCACCGGGCCTAAGCCTGTGCATGGCCGCCGGGCCTGCACATGGCCCCCGGGCCTGAGCATGGCCACTGGGCCGGTGCACGGTCACAGGGCCTGCACCTGTGCATGGCCGCCGGGCCTGAGCATGGCCGCCAGGTCTGCACCTGCGCGTAGCCGCCGGGCCTGCGCCTGCGCCTG
>NW_006159732.1:5173747-5213240 GCF_000334495.1 Tupaia belangeri chinensis
TTGCAGGAGAAAAAAAAACGGTAAAACTGTTTGTATAATTTTGTAAAAAAAAGAAAAAAGCATATTTGATGACTGCAGCAAGCTGTATGGGCACAGCTGGGTACTACTTTATAGTATGTTCATTCTACTCACTGGGGTTTATGCCTAAAGTCAGACTTGGGTTCATGTATAGGTATGTGTCAGCTGTGCTAGCTGTTGGATATATTTAGACTAATTAAGTTCATTGGCAGAACAATTGAATGGGGGGGAGGGAAGGCATGGAGGGCAACCGTGGATGCCAGGGACAATGTGGGAGGAGGATGGGACATAACAGAGGGTGAGGGATGGGGAATCAAGGATGGCAAAACAAAAGGCAAGGTATGCAGGACATAAGAATTGGAAAATTATTTGCTGAGAACATGTATGTTGATGTGCTTGATTGAGCCAATGCACAGTGTATTTTGGATGGAAAATTCATTTGTGTGTTGTGATGGTGTATAGTGAATTAATGTAGAAAATGAATAAATTTAAAATAAAAAAAGTGCTGGCCATTATGAACAATTAAATGTGTATAAGGAATCATAAAAAAATGAAAAAGAAAAAAAGGAATGTATCTTTTGTCTCTTGTACCCTTCACTTGGGGATCCATAGAAATAAAGCCCTCAAGCTAGGAGCTGGTTATAGCATTGATCTGTCCCCTAGAATGCTTTCTCTTATTTTGCTTTTGTCCTTTGTAGATTTCTTCCTACTTATTTGGAGACACACACACATGATTAAGAATGTTTTCAGCTATTTTTTAGTGCGTGTAAATGTGAATATATACACATACACACACATATATAAGTATATAAATGCTATTATAGATCTATAATTGATTTTATATATACACACAGATACACACATATATTCATGAAAGCATATTATACATATCCAGAGCTAGCACTGTAAGGGTCTTTTATAGTGTCCTCTCTGAAATCTTACTAGAAACAGAAGTTCATAATAAATGTTGTTTTAACCTCCCCAAACTCAATTAGATAGTGAATCTTAAATTTTCTTTTAGTTTATTAAGTTCTTCCATGAGGAAGAGAGACAGGGAAGAAGAAAGACAGAGAGACAGCACCCATAAAAGGACCTTGATGCCATGATCCACCCCCAGACTCAGCCAGTTTCAGATTATGGGCACACATAAGCCAGGCACATTTAGGGAAGTTTTGATGCAGCAAGCCAGAACCATCTCGGGTGCGCCAACCTGGTAGAGCATTGCATGTTACTGTGGTACCACCTTCCACCAGTCCCAAGGATTTTAATTTTTTTTAAATTGTATTTTATTTCATTTATATATTTTAATTTGAGCAGATAGAGACAGAATGAGAGAGAAAAGAGGGAAAGTGAGAAAGAAGGCGCCAGGTCCAGGACTCCAACCATTGCCATATAGGAGTCCAGTGCCATTAACCACCACACCACCTGTCAGTCCCAGGGTCTTAAATTTCTTACTTAGAAATTAATTGAATTTTCTTTCTGTCCTATGGCCTCCACTAAGTAAGTCAATTTCTTCCACTTATGTAAAATATGAAGAGTGATTTTATTGAGCAGTTTATATCTGCTACTTTAGTATTTGAAACAATATTTTTTTCCATTTCTGTTGCCACCTGAAATTTAGTATTTCTCCTGCTTGAGGGTGAGCACCTGGGTGAACAAAAACTGAATTGCTCAAATCGACCTTCTTAAAATTGTGGCTTAATGAATGTAAAGCAAATGTGACAATCCATAGAAAACATTCCTAATTCCGCTATAAAGTAATTTTGTATGACATTTTCTAATATTGAGGGTACGTCAACACATATATGGAGAAATGAACCCACAACAGGGATCTACTCTAAGAGTGACAAAGATTGAATGTACAGTGTCGGAGGATGTAAGAGATTTCAAAAATTAAGCATTGATTGATTAATATAGCACTAGAGAATTTAACAGCCTCAATATCTGTGAATCTTTAAATAGGACTAGTAATTCTGAACAAACCCTGAAGGAGAAAGAGAAGATTGAGGTAGCCCTTGAGGTACCCTTCTGAGCACAGAGAAATGTAGAACATAAACTAGGGTCCAGGAAGTTCCATGCTGGCAGCTGAGATCCTGACCATCCTTCCCTGGAGAACATCCACGTACACAGGACTTCCCTGAGCTGGGAGGCCTAATCATATTCAGTAAGGTTAAGTCTGTAATATTTCCTCAATCAACATTAAACAAAGTGATGGAAAACTGCAGAAAGAAAAATAGAAGAATTCAGAAATTAGAAATAGTAATGTGTTAGCATTAAAGGAAGCACTAAAATAGGTACAGGCTAAATAGATGGAGGGAGGTAAATGGAAATCTCTCAACTGTGAAATTGCCATTTTTAATCCAAAATATAGTAGCCTTTAGAACTATAAATTGCCACTAGTACTGACTAAAAGATGAATAGCCTCAACAAAATCAGTCATTCTGTTCTTCACTAACCTTGGTTCTATACAAATAATGCCTAAACAGCTGAGGAGCAAAAGAAGATTTAAATAATGAAAATAAGACATACCATAAATATAAACTATGCCTGAAGATCGGGCATGAAACAGATTATGCAACAAAAATGTGCCAGAGAGGTTGCCTTGAAACTCCATAATAGGTAGTGTTTTATAGTGCCAGTGAGGTTATAGTTCTACAAAATGAGGAATACAGACTGTATTTTGTATTTAAAGACACAGACAGTATGAGCATTGCCATGCTATGTGACCCAGGGCTGCCTGAACAAGCTGGGCATGTGTGTGCAGAGATCCTGGCTGGCTGCAAGGCTAGGTGAGAAGTGGTATAAGTGGAAGGGAATTCCTGCATGAAGATCCAGTCAAGGGTGCCTATGTTTGTCTGTCTGTCTGTCTGTCTGTATTTCTCTCTTTCTAATATGAAAGATAGAAATAAGCTTAAACAAAAAAGATGCTTGCATGCAATCACCTATCAATTACAACACATTTTCAGCTAGTTTTAGTCTTCCATTATTATGGAAGAAAAGGCTCCATTTCTCTTATTTGGCAGAATGTTTCTATCCTGGCAATAGTGAGATAGACACAGCTGACATACTCAGAATTCTGGAGATACTCAGACTTCAGAATACTCACTTGAACAGGCACTTTAAGCCCAAGAGTCTCAGGAGAGTTGTGACAGTTTGCACAGCTGTAGGCCTCAAAATTATAATGGCTTTTGGGTCAGAAGCTGGGTGTCTGGTGGGCGTTTGGTCAGGGACTTTTCAGCAATGATAGCTTCTGCAGAGTGTAAAAGACATTATTAAAGTGTTCCAAACTCCTGCAAATTTTGCCGTTCAACCATAGCTTTCCCAAAGGTGTCCCAAATAATCCTCTTTTATTCCTCTTTTCTGAACATGGTCTCTGAAAACACAAACATGCCATTTTTATGAGAAATGTGTTAGAGTAGAAAATGATATGAATAGAATTGTGAAAAATTAACTGTGCAAATCCCTTTGTCTCTATAAAATTCTTTTTTGTTGTTGTTTTGAAAGGTTTAATTTTGCTATAGGGCGCATGTGCTCACCAGTAAGACAGAGACAGAGAGACAAAAAGCAAGAAATCACCCCCTACCCAGGGGAGATGGCACACACATCCTATGCAAATTACTTAATTAATGAATTAAAAATAATTAGAGTAATTGGCATATTCATCATCTCAAACATGTGTCATTACTTTGTGCTGGGAACACTCAAATTCCTCTATTTTAGCTCATCTGGAAATGTGGAATATATATATGTAGAAAGGTATAGCATATTACTGTTAATTCTAGTTATCGCCCTGTACTTTGTAACACTAGAAATTTTTTCTCTTATCTATAATATTTGAAATTTTGGTTCTGTTGAGCAGCCTCACCTATTTTTATTCTACAAGGTTTTGATTTTGACAATGCCCTTTTTTACTCTATTGTGTATGCCACTCCCTCACCTGTGTGCCTTGTTTATATTCATTCCTGTGTCTGTTACAAGTTTTTCTCTCTGCTCCCTTTCCCTCACTCCTCATTCCCCATGCAGTCCCTGATATCTATGGTTGCCGTCTACACTTCAGTGTCTTAGAATCTTTCAGTTCTGCCATAGAGTAATGACAGTATAAAATAATTTTTTAATTTTTTTGGCAACATCTCTTGGGGCAACTGGAAGCATGGTGGTTAAGGTGACTAGATTCCAGAAGACTGACTGCATTGTTAGAACCCTGGATCCAGGTGTTTGAAAAACACACTGGGCTCATGCATATGCATACCCAAAATCCTGAAAGGAGAAATGAAGATGAAGGGATTGAGGTGTGACCATCCTCCTGGAGGGTGCCTCCTCACTTTCCCTTTCTCTCTCTCTCTCTCTCTCCCCCCTCTTTCTCTCATCTTCTCTCTGAGAAGCACACTGACTTTTAACAAATAATAATAGTTTAAAAATATATCAACAGCTCTCTATCTGTCCTGTTACCCCTTTCCAATCTCTTCTGTATGTCAAAACAAAAGAATGATCTCATGATAGTAAAGAGTAGAAGAATTTTTGTTATTTGTTTGTGAGTCTTTCCGCTAAGTGTGAACAAACTGGAGTTTGCTCTGTTTTCTCCCTGCTAGATGTCTCATCAAAGGGCACATACTTTTTATATATATATATATTTCAGTTTTGAAATTATTTTCTGGATGACTTTTGTTCTCTAAAAGTTAGATTGGTAGAAACAGAATATAGAATATAATTATATTGAAAATCAGATATTCTAATCTCTACTAAGATCCCCCCAAATTCTTCTTTAGTCATCCAATTTATATTTGGAAAGTTTTACAAAGAAATCTGTAAGTTTCAATTACACATTAAATTATGTTTTATTTAGAATCTGTAAAAATATTTTGGTTTCATAACTTTAAAATATTCATGTTTTTGCATTTTCTTTTAAAAGAATAACTTAAATGATGACTTGTTATCTTTATAAGGTGAACTTCACTATTTTTTTCAATTTGTATTTATTATTATTATTTTTTACTCTCATCTTTTTAAACATTCAATCACAATATATCATTTAACTTGCAAAGAAAATTTACCTAATATGAAATACTTCTCAGATCAATCCGGTTGAGAATACTATACATGTTATCATCAGCAGGTAATAAACCATTTCCGTCTCACACAAATGTTATGCCTATTTATTCTTCTGTTGTCCTCTATACTCTTCCCTTCTCCCCCCACTGCCTGTTCCAAACTGTCTTCAGTATCCATAACTATTTTCCTTGCTTTTATGTCCTCCTATATTTCAATCTCTATCATTGACTGTGGATCGTTTGTATATTTTAAGTGGATACATACAATATTTTTCTTTCATAGCCTGGCTTGCTTCACTCAATAATAGATCCTCTATATTCAGCTACTTTCTATTAAATATCAGGGTCTTGTTTTTTATGGCTGAGTAGTATTCCATAGAGTATATGTGCTATGCTTTTTCAATCCATTCATCTGTTCATGGACATTTTGGTTGGTTCCATCTGTTAGCAATTATGAATAATGCCACAATAAACATTGATGCTCAAGCACTTTTCCAACCGAGCTTCCTTCTGTCCTTTGTGTAGATACCCAGAAGTGGGATTGCTGGATCAAATAGTAATTCTCTTTACAGATCTTTGAGGAATCTTCATGTTGTTTTTCACATTGACTGGACCAGTTTACAGTCCCACCACCAGTGTAGAAGAGTTCTCCTTTTGTTACATCCCCACCAGCACTTATCACTTTTTGTATTTTAAATCTTCACCATTCTTGCAGGGATTAGGTGGTAAATCATTGTGGTTTTAATCTGCTTCTCTCTTAGGATGAGGGCTGTTGAGCATTTTCCCATATGCTTGTTGACTGTTCCTATGTCTTCCTTAGGGAGATTTTGGTTCAGCACATTTCCCCATCTTTTAATTGGGTTAGACTTTTCTTTTTTTTCTGGTAAACTGTTTGAGTTCCCTGTGTATTCTGGTTAATAGTCCCTTATCTGAGGCATAGTTTATAAAAATATTCTCTCATCTGAGTGTTGTCAATTCACACTAATTGTTGTGTCCTTTGCTGTGCAGAAATATCTTACTGTAGTATAGTTTCTTGTCTATTTTAGGGAATAATTCCTGTGCTTTGATACTCATATTTAAGAAGTCTTTGCCTACTCCAATGTCTTCCAGAATTTCCCATGTTTTCAACCAGTAGTTTTATAGTTTGAGGTCTTAGATTCAGACCTGTGATTCATTCTGAGTTGATTTTTGCTAATGGTGAAAGATGGGGATTCAGGAGCCAACAGTTGGCGTAATGTCTATGTTGCTGGACTCCCATGTAGCTGACCGCAGTTCGAGTCCCGGACCTGGTGGCTTAAACTCATGTCAGGCATATGTTCATATGTGTCCAAGATCCCAAGAGAAGACTGGAGAAGATGCAATTGCGGTGTGGCCATCACCCCTGGGTGGTGGTTTCTCGCTTTCTGTCTCTCTGTTTCTCTCTGTCTTTCTGGGGAGCACACAAGCCTTATCGCAAAAATCTCTAGAAAAAAAAAAAAAGAAAAGAAAAGAAAAAAGAAAGAAAGATGAGAGTTCAGTTTCATCTTTCTGCAGGTGGGCACCCAGTGTTTCAAACACCATTTGCTAAAGAGGTTTTCCTTTTACCACTGGATTGACTGGTATCCTTTATCAAAAATCAGTTTACTATAAGCATTGGGGTTTATTTCTGGGGTCTCTATTCTATCCCATTGGTCCATGTCTCTGTCCTCCCCCAATGCCATGCTTTTTTGATTATCACAGCTCTATAGAATATTTGGGGTCGAGGAGTAAGATGCCACCCAGTTTGCTCTTCTCGTGCAGGACTTCTTTGAAAATATGAGGTCTTTTAATTCCACACAAATTCTATAATTGTCTTTTCTAGATCTGTGAGGAATGTCTCTGGTATTTTGATTGGAATTGCATTAAATATATAGTTTAAGTTTGGCAAAATTGTCATTTCAGTATGCTAATTTTTTCAGTACAGGAACATGGGATGTCCTTCCACTTTTCTATGTCATTTGCAATATCTTTTTAAAGATTTTCATAGTTTACTTTGTAAAGGTCCTTGGCTTCCTTAATTAGGTTTATCCTTAGGTATGTTATACATTTTGTGGCTATGGTAAAAGGAATTCTTTTCTTAAGATCTATAGAAGTGTTACAGTTTTTTCGAATGTTGATTTTGTATCCTGACACTTTACTGTATTCATTTATTACTTCAAGAGTTTTTTCATAGAAATCTTTGGGTTTTCTAAGTATACCATCATATCATCTGCAAATAAAGATATCTTCAACTCTTCTTTGCCTATTTGAATGCCTTTTATATTATTATCTTTGCTGATTGCACTGGCTAAGTCTTCCAGCACTATGTTGAAAAGAAGTGGAGAAAGTGCAAGCCTTGTCTAGTATGAGTTTTTAGGAAAGCTTTTAGCTTTTCCTGATTGACTATAATGTTAGCTATAGGTTTTCCATTTATGTCTTTTATTGTGAGAAATTACTCTTCTATATCAATCTTACTGAGAATCTTAATCATTTTATCCAATACTTTCTCTGCATCATTTGAAATGATCATACGTTTTTTATGCTTCTTTCTGTTAATATGGTTTATTATATTTATGGTGTTGCATATGTTTAACCATTCTTACATCCCTGGAATAAAGCCTACCTGGTCATGATGAATAATCTGTGTTATATGCTGTTGGATATGATTTGCAAGTATCTTGTGAAGAATTTTTGCATATATATTCATCAGAGATATTGGTCTGTAGTTCTTCTTTTTTGTCATATCTTTATCTTTTTTGGGAATGAGGGTGATGGAGGCATCTTAAAATGAATTTGGAAGGTGTCCTTCCTTTAGTATCTTTAGAAATAATTTGAGTAGAATGGGGGTAACACTCCCATGAAAGTTTTGTAGAATTCAGAAGTGAAGTCATCAGAACCTGGACCTTTCTTCATCAGGAGGTTATTTTATGTATTTATTTTATTATTCTTATTATTTTGGAGAGGTTTTTGCTGTAGGGCACATGTGCTCACCATGAAGACAGAAACAGAGAGACAGAAAGCGAAAAATCACCCCCCCCAAGGGTATAGCCATGCCACAATCCCTTCTCCTCCATTCATTCTCTCAGGATTTTGGGCATGCATGCACACATACCCAGCATGAGTTTAAGCCACTGGGTCTAGGGTTTGAACCACGGTTGACTACATGGGAGTCCAGTTACATAGCCATTATGCAAACTGCTGGTCCCATGGGAGGTTATTTTTTACTGGTTCAATCTCATGGTTTGTCATAGGTCTATTCAGGTTCTCTATGTCCTCCTGATTCAGTCTTGGTAGATCATATACATCCAGGAATTTGCCCATCTCCTCCATGTTCTTTTGTTTGTTGATATATAGTCTCTCATAGTATCCTCTCATAATGTTTTGTATTTCTGTATTGTGTGTTGTAATGTTGCCTGTTTCATTATCTATTTGATTTATCTGGTTTCTTTCTTCTTATTTATTGGTTTAGCTAATTGTGTGTTGATTTTGTTCATCTTTTCAAAGAACCATCTTTTGCTTTCATTTACTTTCTATATAGTTATTTACTTTCTATTTCATTTATTTTCACTCAAATCTTTATTATTATTATTATTTATTTTTTTGCTTGGCACATTTCAGTTTTTTTGGTTGTTGTTTTCCCAATTCCCTGATGCATGATATTAGGCTATTTGTCACCTTTCTACCTTTTTCTAACGTGCACTAATTGCTATGAAGTCCCTCTTATTACTGCTTTTGTGGTCTCCCATAGGTTATGGAAACTCATATACTCATTATCATTGGTTTCCGTGAATTTTTTGATATCAGACATAATTTCTTTGGTAGTTAAGAAGTCATTCAGAATTAGGTTACTTAGTTTCCATGTGTTTGTGTATTTTCAATGATTTTCCTAGAAATTGATATCAAGATTAATTCCATCATGGTCAGAAAAGATGCAGGATATAGTTTTTATGACTTCAACTCTGTAAAGACTTGATTTGTGCCCTATCACATGGTCAGCCTTTAAAAGGTTCAATGTAGGGTGAGAAAAATGTATATTTTGTGTTCTTCGGGTGGAAAGTTCTATAGATTTCTGTCAAGCCCACTTGGCTTACAGTATCATTTAAGTCCTGTATCTCCCAGCTTGTATTTTTTTATCTAGAAGATCTGTCTAAAGGACATAATGGGTGCTGAAATCTCCAACAATTACAGTGTTGCAACCTGTCTTTTCCTTTAAGCTCTAGCAGTCTTTTGTTCCCATATTTAGGTGCTCCTGAGCTGGAACTTCACTATTTTTTTTTAAACTTATTGGGTTGTTGGACAAGCCATGGCCCATTTTTGCATAGAAAAACATGTGGTGACTTTTCCAACAACCCAATAGTTTGGACTAAGATAAGTTCTTGGAGTGACTTATAGAATGAAGACAGTTTTCACTATAAGTTATAGAATACGTTTTTCTGTTGTTGAACAGACAACAGTTTTTTCAGTCTGCAACTTAAATTTATGAGTTTCTGGCATGCCCTTCCAGCATTCCAAAAACTCTCTTAATATTCATTAAATAAACATTGGTAATTTATTGGAAACTTGCTACCTAGTAAGTAGTTTAGAATTATTTTTAATAATAAATAAATAAATAAACCCATGGCATACATAACACAATTTTCTAAAACACAAAAATCATAGTTTGGGGAAAAATACATAGCGATAAGAATGTTATTTTGTATTTCCACAGTTCTCTTTATTTTCTGGCTTAATAGAATGTGGCTGGATTTCTATATCTATTTTTGGATTAAATCTGTTGTAGTATTCTATATCAAGTAGTCTCAGAAATACACCATTGCTAATTCATGTAAAAATGAGAATGGAAAAGGAAATATTATAACTTATTAGTATTATTTAGGGACATTTTTGACCTCATGAAACACCTCCTAATAGTCTCTGGGAACCACATGAGTGAAAGAATTTCACACTGAGAGTAGTTGATATAGACCAGTTATTGGAAAATAGAAATTGTAACCATGACGAGTCTTTCAAAACATAGACGCTATATATTTTTCCACTTATTTAAGACTTCTTTAATTTATTTGCAACAAAGTTTCATTATTCCCAATGAAACTATTTTATATATTGTTTATTTCCAATAATTTTTGAATAATTTTGATGCTATTGTAAATGTATTCGTTTTTTATGTCTCTTTTTAAATTATTTCCTGCTAACATGGAGAAAGATTTCTGTATGTTTTTATCATATTCAATTTTGCTAAATTTACATGTTAGTTCTTGTAGATATGGGGAGAGAAGATTTCACTGGGCTTTTCTATGTATCAATTACATAATCTGAAAGTGAATTCAATTTTACCTCTTTCTCGTCAGTTTTTATACCTCTCAGTTTTCTTTAATTCACTGGCTAACACCTTCAGTAAAATGTTGAATAGAAAGTGATTGGCATGGGACTTTGGAAAGAAAAATAAGTAAAATTCTCTGTATATATATATGTGTGTGTGTGTGTGTGTATGTGTGTGTGAGTGTGTATGTATATAGTACATATCATGATGAGAACTTCATGTAAAATGTGAAATTAATCTGAAGATAATAGAATGTGATTGGAATGAATGTCGTATATTTTCAAACTTAGAAGAAAGCATTTATCTGTTGATCATTAAATATATGTTGCCTTAGGATCAGCAGATGGGATAATGGTTCCATCACTGGACTCCCCTGCTGAAATGACTGTGGTTCTAGTCCCGGACCATGTGGCTTAAAACCCATGCTGGCGTGTTTGCATGTATGCCCAAAATCCTGAGAGGAGACTGAAGAAGAAGGGATTGCAGCATGGCTATCCCCCCCAGGGATGAATTCTTACTTTCTGTAGCTTTGTCTGTGTCTCTCTAGAGAGCACATGCCCTATTAAAAATTCTCTCTCTCTCTCTATCTATATATATGTACCCTCTAGATGTTTATAAAGTTCATTACTTGAGAAAATTTGCTATCACACAGAATTTACTAAGTTTTGACATGAGTTTGGTGATGAATTTTGCTGATTATTAATTTTTACATATTGAGAAATCATGTGATGTTTCGCTTTCTCTTTATTTTGAGATGCTGAATCACAAAAATTGATGTTCAAATATTAATCCAAAATTATACTTCACATTCCTACGATAATATTGTGACATATCAAAATTTAGATAATATTGGGATCAACTAGTTACACAGTGCTTAAGGCACTGGATTCTCATGTAACTGCAGTTCAAGTGCCAGATTTTGTGACTTGAAACTTGCAGTGGACACATGTACATGCATGTACACAAACCCAGGAAGAGAGTAGAGGAGAAAGGATTGTGGTGTGGCCATTCCCCCTACGGGGTAATTTCTCACTCTCTGTCTCTCTGGCTCTCTGGATCTCTAGTGAACACACACACTCTATTTTAAATATCTCTCAAAAAGTTTTAGATAGTATTATTTTGAATAACTTGTATTTGTTAATGATGATTTCTGTTCATGAGGGATGTTGGTCTCAAATTTTATGTTCTAATGTCACATTTTAGTATCAGTGTTACACTGAATCAAAAGATGGTTTCCTCTACTATCAAAAAGAAAGTGTGGGGACCAGCAGATTATGTAATTGATACATAGAAAATCCCAGTGAAATCTTCTCTCCCCATATCTACAAGAACTAACATCTAAATTTAGCAAAATTGAATATGATAAAAATATACAGAAATCTTTCTCCATGTTAGCAGAAAATAACTTAAAAAGAGACATAAAAAACGAATACATTTACAATAGAATCAAAATTATTCAAAAACTATTGGAAAAATGTCGCTGAACTCCCACGTAGTCTATCGCGGTTCGTGTCCTGGACCTGGTGGCTTAAAACTCACGCCAGGCGCGTGTGCATGCATGCCCAAGATCCTGAGAGGAGAACAGAGGAGAAGGGATTGCAGCGTGCCCATCCCCCCTGGGGGGGGGTGATTTCTCGCTTTCTGTCTCTCTGTCTCTCTCTGTCTGTCTGGCGAGCGCACGTGCCCTATAGCAAAAAAAAAAAAACAAACAAAAAAAAAACCTCAAAAAATAAGAAAGTGTGGAAATTCAATAGCTTTTCATATATGAATATTATATTTTTAAGAAATGGAAACATAATCATTATAAAAGGTCTCTCATAATTTCTGATAATACACTTTGAACTTATTTTGTTGGGGATTTATATACCCATAGACATATTTAATAATATAAAGTGTATCTAAATATAATATTGACAAGTTACATCTTTTTCTATCTGTATACCTTTAACCTAAAGTCCTTTAACGTAAAATTCTTTCATATTGATTTCTCATGGTGTTGTATTTAAATTAGCCTACTGGCTTTTCAGCTCTAATTCTTCATGTTACTTTCAAGTGGTTTCACTAGGGGTTGTGACATGAATATTTGTCCTTTGATTTACCTAGAGATAATATCACATTTCTCCATTCAAAATGCAAGAAGTTTACAACAGTTTGAATCAATTTACCCTTTCTTTCTTTGTACAGATATTGTCAAATACATGCGTTGTATATGCACTATAAACCTCACAGTGCAATGTTTTGTTTTGTTTTCTTCATATGATTATTTTATTAAAAAATTTAAAAATTATAAGTTTATAAAAATGTATAGTAAAAAAAAACCCAAAAAACAAAAACAAAAAAATCACATAGGCAAGGGACCAGCAGTTAGTGTAATGGCTATGTCACTGGACTTCCATGTAGTCGACCTCAGTTCGAGTCCTGGACTTGGTGGCTTAAACTCATGCCGGGTACGTGTGCATGTGTGCCCAACATCCTGAGAGGAGAAAGGGGGAGAAGGGATTGCAGCATAGCCATCACCCCTGGTGGGTGATTTTTTTGCTTTCTGTGTCTTTGTCTCTCTCCGTCTTTCTGGTGAGCACATGTGCCCTGTAGCAAAGACCGCTCCAAAAAATAAAAAATAAATAAATAAAAATATATAATCTTTTTTATAACATCCATTTCATTTTGTAGATCCAAGTTTTTAACTAATACAATCTCTTTCATCTTCAAGAAGTTTCTTTAGCATTTCTTTTAGAGTAATTCTATTGGAAACTATTCTATTAGCCTTTATTCTTCTAATAGTCTTTGTTTTACCCATTTTTTTTAATGAAAGTTTTGCTGAATAAAGAATTATGGTTTGATTTTTTTTAGACCATTGAATTTTTTTTCTCTATTTCCATTGTCACTTTTTTCTGATGTTAAGTCAGCTATCAGACATATTCTTATTCCTCATGCTTGAGTGTCTTTTTTTGTTTCCTTTTGTTGCTTTTAACTTTTCTCTTTATCTTTGATTTTCATTAGTTTTGCTAATATTTAACGAAGAGACTTTCTATGTATGAATTCTTTTGGAGGTTTTCTGAGCTTCATGGGTCTGTATATTGAAATTTTTAACCGAATTTTAGAAGTATACTGTCACCATTTTTAAAAAAATCTATATTTTAAAATACATTCTTCAACATATTTGCAATATGTTTTATAGCCCTTGCATACTAATTCTAACACATAAGTCATTTCATAGTGAGTTTCGTTGAGAAGGTTTTAGTTATTTTGTTGGTTGTATAGAGTTCTTTCAGGAATTTGGGTGTGTTTTCTTTATTTATATACCTAGTGTTTATTTTATTGCATTTTGGAAATGATAGATATACATGATAGGAGGTTTGAATAATGTTGCTTTCCTTTGTATGTGTGTGTTTCTGAATAGACATTGTTAACTGGTAAATGATGTTTTCAGACTTATTAAGCTAAATTTTATTTTCTTTTAGGGTTTATCTATTTGTTTTTTTGTAGGCTTAAGGCGTATATATTACTCTAGATTGTGACTATTATTCTCAAGATATG
Source organism: Tupaia belangeri chinensis (assembly GCF_000334495.1). Taxonomy (NCBI): domain Eukaryota; kingdom Metazoa; phylum Chordata; class Mammalia; order Scandentia; family Tupaiidae; genus Tupaia; species Tupaia belangeri. The sequence continues at coordinate 5,187,668 of NW_006159732.1, forward strand.
AACCTCATCAGCTTTCAGATTATGCTGGAGATATTCCATACAATGTCTCCCCTAGAGCTTGACTAACACTATGACCTTTTTGGCACTGCATGTCTTCATAAGCATAGGCATGCAGCATATACCTTAGATACTGTTAATGTTTATATAGTCTTGTCCTGCACATCCAAAACTTAGAGCTTGTCCAAGAAAGTATAGAAAACCCACAAACAGACTTCTAATCCTATATTTAGCTCATCCTACCCCTTTGCTTTGTTCTGAAAATGAACAATTTTCAGTACCCCTAAACTCAAACTTTTACCTCCTCACCTCAGTGCCCCCATCATATCTTCTCAGGCTCTTGCTAATTAAACTAAAGTCTGCAATTAGCCTTCAGGCAAAAATCTCATCTCAAAAACAAGAAATAACCAATATATCCTCTTTTCTAAAGGATTTTGAGCTACCCCTTGTGCAACACCAAAAAAAAACAAAAACAAAAACAAAAACAAACAAACAAACAAAAACACCAAAAACCCTCATATACAGAAATACCTCAGATACATTATGAGCTCAGTCCCAGATCACAGCAATAATGCAAATATCATGATAAAATGAGTTATACAGATGTTTTTTGGTTTCCCAGTGCATAAAAGTTTATGTTTGCATTATACTGCTGTAATTTGTTAAATGTGCAGTATCATTATATCTAAGGAAATAATATCCAGATGCTTTTATCTGAATTTTCACTCCAGATCACTAAATCTTTTTCCATGTCAGTAATAGGCTGTTTCCCTTTAATATCATATGTTCACAAAAGCAGCACTTTTAACTCTCTTGAAGAACTTTCTCTTGCATTCACAACTTTGCTAAATTTGGAGTAAGAGGCATTGCTTTCAGCCTATCTTAGCTTTCAATATGCCTTCCTTACTCAGTTTAATCATTTACAGCTTCTAATTAAAGTAAAAGGCATGGGACTTTTCCTTTTAGAACACTTGGAGTCCATTGTAGGTGTACCGATTGGCTTAATTTCAATGTCTTAGGGAGTAGGGATGCTCCACGTAAGAGGGAGAGAAATGGGAAAATAACTAGTCAGTGGAGAATACACAACATTTATCAATTAAGTTTCTTATCATGTATTGTTTATAATATCCCAAAATATTTACAATGGTAACATCAAAGTTCAGTGATTACAGACCACTGTAACAGGTATACTGTTGATGAAGAAGTTTTAAATATTATGATAATTATCAAAATATACTACAGAAACACAATGTGAATGCAGCGTGAAGAAAAATGGTATGAACAGCCTGTTTGACACAAAGTAGCCACAAACTTTTAATTTTTAATGAATTTAATATCTATTGTAAAAGGCACAGTACAGTGAAGCACAATAAAATGAGATATGCTTGTTTTTTTGTTGAGTAATTCATGCTGTCTGACCTTTAGTGTTATAACTATCATTCATAATATATCTTTCTGACATTTAACTGAAGTCAGCATCCACACTGCCATTCCTACCTGGTGAATATCTAAGGATGGCTTTGATAAGTGCTTAACAAATAATCTGGAAAATATTTCAAAGCAAGGTAAAAAAAATTGGGAATTATTTACTTAAGAAATGTGAAAAAAACATAGAGTTTTTAATTAGATACATAACTACTAATTATTAATTTGTATATTTCATGTTTAATTTTTATTTTAAAGCAAATACCAAAATACTTAAAAATATAGTGATTTAGAACTTACTAATTAAACCTCGGTCAAGCTTAAAGCTGACTGTGTACTGGGTAGACTGAATCACTGAAATTCTGTGAATGTTTCAGTAAAATTCTGAGTGGAGGAGAATCATGCTCCATAAATTATTGTAAATGTTAAAACAATGATCATAAATTGATACCAGAAAAATAGACTTTGGATAAAAAAGAGTACAAAAAGACAAAGGAGAACAGTATATAGTTCTAAAAGGATTAATTTGCCAGTAAGATATAACAATCATAAATATTTATGCACCAATGCCATCTAAAGAGAGAAAATAGACTGAAATGCACTAATTTTGGGGGATTTCAACACCCCATTGTGACAATTGGCCAGGTCATCTAGGCAACATACAAAGACACACAAGAGTTAATTGATATAATAACCAAATGGACCTCATGGACACATATAGATAATTCTACTCTGCAACTACAAAATACGCTTTTTTTTTTCTCAGCTTCACATGGAATATTTTCAAAGATTGACCACATAAGAGGCCACAAAATAAGCCTCTACAAATTTAAAAAATATAGAAACTATACCTAACATCTTCTCTGACTACAGCGAAATTAAACTTGAAATCAACCATAGAATGAGCCCTTGAAAATATAGAAAATGGAAACTAAACAACCTACTCCTGAACGACTTCCTTTTTCTTTTAAATGTGGTAATTTTTTTTATTGCTTTTACTTTTCAATAAAATAAATACTTGCTTCATAGTTTTACCTGAAATTATAAATGATCTGTTTGGGGTTAACAAGAAATAAATTATTCAATTTGTAAAACATTTAGCTTTTTAAAGAAACTTTTGTTTTACTATTCATTATTACATAGGAAAGCTATGTGATGATCTCAAACGTGAGAAATTTGCTTTAAAAAGTGCATTAATCAAGGTATTATTTTATATATAACATACATATATTCCACAACATAAATTATTTAACATCAATATTAGCCTTTCTGTTATTTTTCTCTCCCTCTAAAATGTGGTCTAGCTTTATGAAACAGCGGTTCATAAGTGATGTCTCTGCCCCACCCGGGACATCTGGCAATATCTGGTATAATCCTAGTTGCCATGGGAGAAAAGGGCGCTAATGGCATTTAATGTGTAGAGCCCAGAGATGCAGCTAAAATTCTCACAATGCACACAATGAATCATGACAATGAAGAAATATCCAACCTAGAAGTCAATAATGCCAGAGCTAGAAACCCTGTTGTAGAGTAGGACTCAATTCCACTTTCTGAGTAGCCTCTCTATCCATTTTAATTCTGAAAACACAGATTTTATGAACTGGTAAATACTATTTAAAAGATTTAGGTTAACCAATCTCATTACCAAAAGCAATAGTTACCTTTAAGTACCAAAATGATACTTCTAGGATGACAAATTAGAATATTTACCACTTAATTTCCCTTGAGCCTAGACTGTCAGTTTAATATGTTAATATGGACAGTTTATTAGATTGATTTGAAGTAGCCAAGCAAATATTTTCTTTTGCTCATTTTTCTAGACAATGCTAAAAAAATTTTATAAAACACTTGGTAAATATAAAAGTGCTTTATAAGTGTCTGAAAATGTTTTTATTACAACATACTGAAACTGAAAAACTTCATTTATTTGTTCAAATTTGTCATTAACTGGGGAATTGGACAGGTTAAAATTTTATTTGTTCTCTCTCATTTTACGGTATTTCTTTTTCTTCTTTCTTTCTTTCTTTCTTTTTTTTTTTGAAGAGGTTTTTTTCTATAGGGTGCATGTGCTTGCCAGACAGACAGAGAAAGACAGAGAGAGAGAAAGCAAGAAATCATCCCTCCAGGGGGGATGGTCACACCGTACGTAATCCCTTCTCCTCCATTCTCCTCTTGGGAACTTGGGCACACACACACACACACACACACACCCGGCGTGATTTATAAGCCACTGGATGTGGGACTCAAAACACAATACCAAAATACTTAAAAATATAGTGATTTAGAACTTACTAATTAAACCTCGGTCAAGCTTAAAGCTGACTGTGTACTGGGTAGACTGAATCACTGAAATTCTGTGAATGTTTCAGTAAAATTCTGAGTGGAGGAGAATCATGCTCCATAAATTATTGTAAATGTTAAAACAATGATCATAAATTGATACCAGAAAAATAGACTTTGGATAAAAAAGAGTACAAAAAGACAAAGGAGAACAGTATATAGTTCTAAAAGGATTAATTTGCCAGTAAGATATAACAATCATAAATATTTATGCACCAATGCCATCTAAAGAGAGAAAATAGACTGAAATGCACTAATTTTGGGGGATTTCAACACCCCATTGTGACAATTGGCCAGGTCATCTAGGCAACATACAAAGACACACAAGAGTTAATTGATATAATAACCAAATGGACCTCATGGACACATATAGATAATTCTACTCTGCAACTACAAAATACGCTTTTTTTTTTCTCAGCTTCACATGGAATATTTTCAAAGATTGACCACATAAGAGGCCACAAAATAAGCCTCTACAAATTTAAAAAATATAGAAACTATACCTAACATCTTCTCTGACTACAGCGAAATTAAACTTGAAATCAACCATAGAATGAGCCCTTGAAAATATAGAAAATGGAAACTAAACAACCTACTCCTGAACGACTTCCTTTTTCTTTTAAATGTGGTAATTTTTTTTATTGCTTTTACTTTTCAATAAAATAAATACTTGCTTCATAGTTTTACCTGAAATTATAAATGATCTGTTTGGGGTTAACAAGAAATAAATTATTCAATTTGTAAAACATTTAGCTTTTTAAAGAAACTTTTGTTTTACTATTCATTATTACATAGGAAAGCTATGTGATGATCTCAAACGTGAGAAATTTGCTTTAAAAAGTGCATTAATCAAGGTATTATTTTATATATAACATACATATATTCCACAACATAAATTATTTAACATCAATATTAGCCTTTCTGTTATTTTTCTCTCCCTCTAAAATGTGGTCTAGCTTTATGAAACAGCGGTTCATAAGTGATGTCTCTGCCCCACCCGGGACATCTGGCAATATCTGGTATAATCCTAGTTGCCATGGGAGAAAAGGGCGCTAATGGCATTTAATGTGTAGAGCCCAGAGATGCAGCTAAAATTCTCACAATGCACACAATGAATCATGACAATGAAGAAATATCCAACCTAGAAGTCAATAATGCCAGAGCTAGAAACCCTGTTGTAGAGTAGGACTCAATTCCACTTTCTGAGTAGCCTCTCTATCCATTTTAATTCTGAAAACACAGATTTTATGAACTGGTAAATACTATTTAAAAGATTTAGGTTAACCAATCTCATTACCAAAAGCAATAGTTACCTTTAAGTACCAAAATGATACTTCTAGGATGACAAATTAGAATATTTACCACTTAATTTCCCTTGAGCCTAGACTGTCAGTTTAATATGTTAATATGGACAGTTTATTAGATTGATTTGAAGTAGCCAAGCAAATATTTTCTTTTGCTCATTTTTCTAGACAATGCTAAAAAAATTTTATAAAACACTTGGTAAATATAAAAGTGCTTTATAAGTGTCTGAAAATGTTTTTATTACAACATACTGAAACTGAAAAACTTCATTTATTTGTTCAAATTTGTCATTAACTGGGGAATTGGACAGGTTAAAATTTTATTTGTTCTCTCTCATTTTACGGTATTTCTTTTTCTTCTTTCTTTCTTTCTTTCTTTTTTTTTTTGAAGAGGTTTTTTTCTATAGGGTGCATGTGCTTGCCAGACAGACAGAGCAAGACAGAGAGCGAGAGAGAGAGAAAGCAAGAAATCATCCCTCCAGGGGGGATGGTCACACCGTACGTAATCCCTTCTCCTCCATTCTCCTCTTGGGAACTTGGGCACACACACACACACACACACACCCGGCGTGAGTTTTAAGCCACTGGATCTGGGACTCGAAGCACGGTTGATTACATAGGAGTCCAGCGACATAGCCATTACGCTAACTGCTGGTTCCTCATTTTACAGTATTTCTCATAAATGTCTTTTACAAAGGGCAGCACATATATATGGGGTGTGTGATTCAAAATTACAAGTCAGTTGTTTTTTTCTACACAAACTGATTATAAAGTATGACTGTATTATATGAAAGTTCTAAAAGAATCAAATTTAAAACAAAAAACATTTTAAATTTACTAAGTAGAGAAAATTTTCAGTAATCACTCATCTATGCTCTCACATTCTTCATTTTTTTCATGGTCATCAAACTGATTTAAATGATTTAAGTTATCTGCAATAATTTTAAACCATGGCATTAGCTTAATTTCACCGCAGGCTGTTTTTTTTTTCAGAAGTTCCTACAGTTCTTCCTTTGACACATAGCAGTAGCTTTGGGGATGGTCACACCGTACGTAATCCCTTCTCCTCCATTCTCCTCTTGGGAACTTGGGCACACACACACACACACACACCCGGCGTGAGTTTTAAGCCACTGGATCTGGGACTCGAAGCACGGTTGATTACATAGGAGTCCAGCGACATAGCCATTACGCTAACTGCTGGTTCCTCATTTTACAGTATTTCTCATAAATGTCTTTTACAAAGGGCAGCACATATATATGGGGTGTGTGATTCAAAATTACAAGTCAGTTGTTTTTTTCTACACAAACTGATTATAAAGTATGACTGTATTATATGAAAGTTCTAAAAGAATCAAATTTAAAACAAAAAACATTTTAAATTTACTAAGTAGAGAAAATTTTCAGTAATCACTCATCTATGCTCTCACATTCTTCATTTTTTTCATGGTCATCAAACTGATTTAAATGATTTAAGTTATCTGCAATAATTTTAAACCATGGCATTAGCTTAATTTCACCGCAGGCTGTTTTTTTTTTCAGAAGTTCCTACAGTTCTTCCTTTGACACATAGCAGTAGCTTTTAATCTCACCAGAATCTGGATTCAAAGTTACGTTCTTCCTCATAAACAAGATGTAATCAATTTCATGTTCACCCCAGATATCATCAGACTAAACTCTGTAGTACATTCGTGTTAGATTATTAATTTCTTCTGGTGGAACCTCTTCCATGGGAATTACTGACTCGGTTTGTAAACACCTCTGTGTTGCTTGTTTTACTCCAATGACATCATTCTCTTCAAGCTCACCAAGATTACTTCATGGATGACTACTACAATTATTGGTAAAACAACAGGGAAAGGCAATTTTAGCATCTGATCTCTGTTGTAGCAGGAGTTTATTCTCAGTGTTGAATAAGAAGACACTAGAAGTTTGATGCAACAATCATTTCTCAATGTTTTAATTCAGATGACAATTCTTGGTCTCAGCACCAATTTTATTGTAATTTTCATAAAAACAAAACAATCAAAAACAAAACAAAACAAAACAAAAACATACACATCTCCACCAGGAGGAGTTAAACCTCTTTCTCGTCAAGGTAGTCAGTATTTGTTTCTGGCATCCTTATGTTGCTGGAAAACAGACTCCAAGGAAGGAAAATACAGCACTCTAGAGAGGAAAAAGAACTCTTTATTCAAATAGCACAGTGCAGAGGAGTTAACACTGAATCTCTGGCCCCAGCTGAGATTTGAGCACAGTCTTTTATGAGTGAATCTGGGGAGAGGCAGTTTCAGTATGTTTCAAGTGTCTTAGGGAAAAGTCTCAGTGTCTGCCCTAATACAGAGCTGGCAGAGAAGCAGGGACTTTAACCTCAAGGTCTCCAGCTACTCAATATTCCAGGGGAGGGGCAGTTAACTCATGGGGAGAATAGAAAGACCAGGCAGTTATCAACTCTTGATTTCTTTAAGGTCACTCATAAGTTCTGGCTGCTCCACATCACTTACAAAATGTCTGATCTATCCTAGAATGTGCACAAGCCCTCAGTCCTCCTGCAGTGTCCATGTCTGTACCTCAGGTTAAGGACCTCCTGATTACTTTCAAACTACTGAAGAAATTAAGAATAAAATGAAGAAAAATATGTTGAAATCAATGAAAATGAACACACCACTCTTTATACTCTTCAGGACCTAGTGAAAGCAGACATAATAAAGAAGTTCATAACCATTAGTGCTCAAAAGGAAAACACATACAGGTGGCAAATAAGCAACATCACATCTCAAGGAACTAGAAAAGTGAAAAAAATGATAAAAATAAAATATGAAAATAAATAGTAAAGATTAGAGCTGAAGTAGAGAATGAAAGAACTTCACAAAAAATCCACAAAACAAATTCTGAGCTTTGGAGAAGATAAACAAAACTAATAACAAAGCTAATAAACCATTAGCTAGACTAGTCAAGAGAAACAGAGAAAAGAACAAGATAGATAAAATCTGTATTTAAGGTGATAAAATCACAAGCAATATATCAGAAACACAAAAATGATGAGATAATACTCATAGCAACTAGCTGCAAAGAAATTAGAAAACCCAGATGAGATGGACAAATTTGAACTGTACAAGTTACCTAGGCTGAGTCAAGGTAAAATAAAAAAACCTAACTATTCAAATGAAAGTGAAGAGATTTAATCAGTCAGAAATAGTATCCTAACAAAGAAAAACTCAGGTCAAGATGGCATCAGCTCTGAATTCTACAAAACTTTTAAAGAACTAATCCTAATGTTCCTCGAACTATTTCTAAGGGACCCTCAAAAACTTATTCTATGAAACCTCCATCACCTTGATACCAAAACCAGACAAAGGCATAACAAAAAAGAAAAGACCAGCCCACTATCTCTGACAAATACCAATGCAAAATTTTTCAATAAAATACTAGCAAACTAAATCCAACAAAATGTTAAGAATATTACACACCATGACTAGGTAGAGTTTCTTCCAGGGATATAAGGATGGTTCAACATATGCAAACAATAAATGTAATACATCACAATTATAGGAAAAAAGATAAAAACCATATGCTCATATATATAGAAGCAGAAAAAGGATTTTATACAATACAACATTTCTTCATGACCAAGATTCTCAGCAAGTAGAAGTAGAAAAGACTGTCTTCAGCACAGTAAAAACCATATATTACGTACCATTTTTAACACCATACTGAATGGGGGAACTTTTTCCTAACAAAACCTGGAACAAGACAAGGCTGCTAACTTTCTCCACTCTTTTCCAAATAGTGCTGGAGTCTTTGCTAATGCAATAAGTCAAAAAAGCAATATAAAAGGCATTCAGACAGGGGAAAAAAGCTAAACTGTCCGTATTTGTAGATGATATGTAATTAAATACATAGAAAAATCCAAAGGAATCCACACAAAAGTCTTATAAGTGATAAATGCATTCAAGAAAGTGAAAAGATACAAAAATCAATAGTATTTTTATATACCAAGAGTGAACAGTTAACAGAATGAGACAGATTGAAGTAAGCAATGTTGTTTACAATAGATACAAAACAAGTAAGATACCTATGAACAAATTTAATCAAATGAGTGAGATTTCTACAAGGAAATCTATGAAGAGCTGAAAAAGAAATGGAGTATTATAAAAAACAATTGAAAGTTATCCCATATTTTTGGATTGGAAGCATCAATATAATAAAAATACTAGTCCTGGAGCTAGCTGATGGCATAATGGTTATGATGCTGGACTCCTATGTAGTCGACTGCTTTTTGAATCTCAGTTGGTGTAATTGCTGTGTTGTTCGACTTCCTTGTGGTCGACCACGGTTCAAGTACCAGACCCGGTGGCTTAAACTCATACCAGGCATCTGTGCATGTGTGCCCAAGATACTGAGAGGAGAATGGAGAAGGGATTGTGGAATGGCCATTCTCTCTGAGGGTGATTTCTTGCTTTCTGCCTCTTGGTCTCTCTGTCTCTCTGGTGAGCACACACCCTATAGCAAAAAAAAAAAAAAAAAAATTTTAAAGTAAAAAAAAAAAAAAAAAAATTTTAAAGTAAAAAAAAAAAAAAAAAAACTCTAAAAAAAAAAAGTAAAAATTTTAAGGTTAGTATAAAATTATAAAAGATACCAAATCACCAAAGCAATGCTGTGTAAGAAAACAAATCAAGTACGGACCAGCAGTTAGCGTAATGGCTACGTCGCTAGACTCCCACATAGTCAACCACGGTTTGAGTCCTGGACCTGGTGGCTTAAACTCACACTGGGCATATGTGCGTGCGTGCCCAAGATCCCGAGAGGAGAATGGAGGAGAGGGGATTGCAGCGTGGCCATCCCCCCTGGGGGTGATTTCTCACTTTCTGTCTCTCTGTCTCTCTCTGTCTGGGAAGCGCATGCACTCTATAGCAAAAACCTCTCAATAAATAAATAAATAAATAAAGTAGAAGGTATCTCTCTATGCAGTATCAAAATATGTTATAAAGTTTGGACCAGCAGATGGCATGATGGTTACATCACTGGAACCCCATTTAGTCAACTGCAGTTCAATTCCTGGACCCAGTGGTTTGATACTCATACTGGGCACCTGTGTATGCGTGCCATAAATCCCAAGAGGAGAATGGAGAAAGGATTGTGGCATGACCATGCCCCCTGAGGAGGTGATTTCTCTGATTTTTCCTTTTCTGTCTCTCTGTCTCTCTCTATCTCTGGTGAGTACACTCACCCAATGGTGAAAAACTCTCTCTCAATGTGTGTGTGTGTGTGTGTGTGTGTGTATACACACACAAAGTGGTGAAAATCAAAACAGTATGCTACTAGCACAAAAATGGACATATGGACCAATTCAGCAGAGTCCAGAAACTACTAAAAATAAACCCCAAATTATATAGCCATTTGATCTTTGACAAAGGGTACAAGACAATTCAGTAGGAAAAAGCAAATCTTTTCAGCAAATGGTGCTGGAAGAACTGGATAGCCACCTCTATAAAAACAAAACTGGACCCTTGTCTTTCACTATTAACAAGAATCAACTCAAAATGATAAAGAATTTTAATATAAAGCATCACACTATAAAACTATTAGTAGAAAATGTAGGAGAAACTCTTGAAGAATTTGTAGTGGGCAAAGACTTTTTTTTTTTTTTTTTTTTTTGAGAGGTTTTTGCCATAGGGCACGTGTGCTTGCCAGATAGAGAGAGACAGAGATACAGCAAGAAATCACCTCCCGGGGGGATGGCCATGCCGCAATCCCTTCTCCTCCATTCTCCTCTTGGGATCTTGGGCACGAACGCACATGTGCCCGGTGTGAGTTTTAAGCCACTGGGTCCAGGACATGAACCACGGTCAACTACATGGGATTCCAGTGACATAGCCATTACACTAACTGCTGGTCCCAGGCAAAGATTTCTTAAATAAGATACCTAAAGCACTGTGAATAATCCCCAGAATGGATAAGTGGGATTACATCAAGCTAAATGACTTCCTCACTGCAAAGGAGAAAATAATTAGACTGAAAAGACAACATGCAGAATGGGAGAAAATAATTGTAAATTATTTCTCAGACAAAGGATAGATATCCAGAACATATAGGGAACTCAAGCAGCTCACAAGTAAAAAGTGAATAATCCAATCAAAGAATGGGCATATAAACTGAATAGATAACTCTCCAAAGAAGACCTATTAATGGCCAAAAGGTATATGGAAAAATGTTCATTGTCTCTTGTCATAAGGAAAGTGCAAATCAAAATGACAATGGATATCATTTAACCACAGCTATAATGACTATGATAAAAAAGAAAGAACAAGTGCTGACAAGGCTGTAGTGAAAAGGGAACCATCTTTAAATTAGTACAACTCCTGTAGAAAATAACATGAACATTCTTCCAAAACCTACAAATAGTATACCCATATGACCCACTAATCTCACCCCTTGGTATTTACCCAAAGGGCAAAAGCCTCTCAGAAAGACACTTGCACATCCATGTATATTACAACATTATTCACAATTGCTAAAACATGGAACCAACCTAAGTGTTCAAAAACTGATGATTGAGTTTAAAAACTGGCACGTACACATTATGGAATGTTACTCAGCTATAAGAAACAGTGAGATATCATTGATTCAAAATGGATGAAAGTAGAAGACTTAATGTTGAAAAAAATGAGCCAGACTAGAACTACCATATGATCCAGCAATTCTACTCCTGGATATTTACCCAAAGGACAGTAGAATGCTCAGTTGGAAAACTGCTTGCACATCCCCCTGGGGGATGATTTCTCACTTTCTGTCTCTCTGTCTCTCTCTACCTGTCTGGTGAGTGCACACACCCTATAGCCAAAACCTCTCAAAAAAAAAATTGACTATTGTTCTGTGACCTTTAAGAGTGTTGTCAAAACTTTAAAAACTGTTATTGTCCAATATAAGTGTATAGAAAAATGGGTAATAACAGTTTAGCTGTTATAAAATTTCACTAGTTACAGCACTATAACCTGGCAATTAAATTTCTTAATAAGATTTCAAAAATTATGTAAAAGTATCTTTTCTGTGCTTTGATGAATTGTCATTATTATATTCTTTTAAGGTTCTAGTATTTTATCCATTACTATTTCAATGTCATGAAATATCTGAGGATTACTTTAAACTGAAGTTTCTTTTTTCTGTCAGCATCACTTCCTCTGAAGACTCTAACATATTTTCACAATCACTTTCCATCTATCAATAAATTTATCTTTACTAATTTCATGTAGTTGTATGTCTAATGTTTACTGAAGAAAGTGGTGTTTCATTCCCATGCTAGTTCTATAACTTCACTTATGTTTGACTTGAGTTTCATTTCCAGAGTTAATCACTTTGGTTTTTTTGGTGGTTGTTGTGCTTTTCTCTCATTGATCAACTCTCTCCTTCAATTATACTTTTTTAGAAAACATCACATGGGTTTATCACTCTAAAACAATTCCATGCTTTGCTGTCTGAAAATGAAGTAGATAACAGATATACAGTGATCAATCACTAATAAACTTTGAAAAAACCAGATGTGTCTGTTATTTCATATAGTAGTTTGTTGACTGAAGAGTTAGCAGGGATGTTTATACTTTATTTATTTACTTATTTATTTATTTATTTTGGAAATGTTTTTTGCTATAGTGCATGTGTGCTCACCAGGAAGACAGAGAGAGACAGAGAGACAGAAAGCGAGAAACCACCCCTGGAGGTGGGGTGGGGGAATGGTCATGCCACTATCCCTTCTCCTCCATTCTCCTCTCAGGATCTTGGGCACGCACGCACACGCACCCAGTATGAGTTTAAGCCACCAAGTCTGGGACACAAACTACGGTCAGCTACATGGGAGTCCAGCTACATAGCTATTATGCCATCTGCTAGTCCCAGGGGTGCTAGTACTTTATGTAATTCATTCTAGTTCATATATGTTAGTGTCTAATTTTGTTTGGGGACAGATGTTAGCTAACTAATTTTAGTGATAATTGAATAATTATTATTATTTTTTAATTTTTTTTTTGCCATCTCGCCAGAGACAGAAAGAGGGAAAGTGAGAAATCACCCCACCCCTAGGGAGAATGACTACAGCACATTATCCCCTCAGGATTTCAGGCACACACACTTTCAGCATGAGTTTCAGCCCACTGGGTCTGGGACTCAAACCATTGTCAGCCATGGGGAAGTCTAACACCTTACTACAGTGTCACCTGCTGGTCCCCAATTTTTTTAAAATTATTTTCTATATGATGTGTACACTTGTCAGAGACATAGAAGAAAAAAAAAATGAAAAATCTCCTCTATATTGTCCTAGAGAATTGGGGCATGTACCCACAAATGCCTAGTGGGATTTTAAAGTTAGCAGGTCTGGGACTCAAACTGCACAGTCAGCCATGTAGGATCCAGTGCCGTTAACCACAGTGGCATCATGGTGGCCCAATAACTGAAAATTTTGCATGTCCAAACTGTGAAAACTGTGGTTTTCCTATATAATACTAGGTTCTATGTTTGTAAAACAGATATAGTTCTGCCTTCAAAAGGGAAAAAAAAATGTGTATTAAACAAATAAAAAGTTAAAAAAAAAACTAATTGCAAAAGGTAGTTAAGTTCTCTGATGAAGAAAAACGAAGGGAGGTATGAGAGGTTATAACAGTAGGAAATGATATATTCAGAAAGGGGGTTAGAAAAGAGTTTTCTGAGTAGTGAATATTTGAGTTGCTATCTGAAAGGTACATTTTAATTAACCTGTCAAATAGAATGTGAGAAAAGTATTCCAAGCAGATGGAGTGTAAAGCACATGAAAAAGTTATCCTGGGTGGAGGAAGAACTCTAGGCACTAAGCTGAAAGAAGACCTTTGGACTGTGCACCATGTGTTTATGTGTGTGTCTGTGTTGGAGAAGCAATAAAGCATGGGAGGTTGAAGAAGCAGGCAGGAGTCAGACAATATTGGTGATTTCAGGTATGCTATTAAGGAAATTGGAAGGCAAAGTAAGAGTCTTTATCTGAAAATGAGCAAATTTGTATTTAAAAGAAAAAAGTAGCATTTCTGTTCTCTCCTTGGCAAAGTCATTCATTTTCTAACTATGAAAAGCTGGAAAAGCTCAACAAAATGTGAAGCATGATTTTGTTCTTTTCTTTCTTGTGCTTTGCCTTTTGTTATTTATTGATTTATTTCTTTGTTGGAAGCATTTAATAGCAACTACCCAAATTTGATTGCTATGATCAATAACGGAAGATAAGCTTAGGAAATGACCCCTGCAGTTAACCAAGCTTTATCGCTGAGAAAGATTTTACTTATCATTTTATTTTTATTTAGTTAGCTGGCATGTGTGCTTGTCAGAGAGAGGGGGAGAAAACAACCTCCATTTGATAGTAGTCAAGCCACAATCCGTTCCTTTTTTTTCACCCTGTCAGGACTTTGGGCATGTGTACATGGGGGCCTGGCAGCCCATGCTGCCAGGGCTGGGATTCAAATCACATGATTGGCTATGTGGGATCAGGCTTCTCTGAGGATGATATTTTATTTTATTTTATTTTATTTTATTTTATTTAGCTTGCAAGAGGGCATGTATGCTTGCCAGAAACACACACACACACACACACACACACACACACACACACACAGAGGTTAAGTGAGAAAGTACCCCCAGTCTATGATCACACTACAATCCCTTCTCTTCCCTCTATCCTTCCTGTTGGGGCTTTGGGCATTCACATATGCTCAGCATATTTTCCAAACTGCTGGATCCAGGATATGAACCTGACAATCAGCTATGTGAGATTCAGCTTACTTAACCACCAGCCCAAGAACTGGACCTGAGAGTAATTTTAAAGCCTCAATTCAAGAAATTGAAGCACAAACAGATCAATTTCTGCTGGAAAAATATAATAAGGATTAAGAGAATACAACCATAAAGATGGTCTGGATTTTGTGGAAACAGAGAGAGAGTGAACTGAACTGAAACTTTAATAAACTTGACTAAGCTGTCCATGTGCTGAAAAGCTAAGAAGCAACTTCAGAAACCACCCGAAAAACAGAGATGCTGGAATTTAGGCACAGAAAGAGTGGAGGAACAACTGTGAAAATCACCTTTGTGCAGCAGAGGCAATAACGACCACATTAAAGAATAAGAACCACACTATGGGAGTAAGAGCAAGAATGAAGTAGTCTTTTCTGAGCCTAAACACACAAGTTATGGCAAAATCAAAATGACTTGCCAAAAATTTGGATATCTGCCAGAATGAATCTTAACATACTTTAGACAAAAGTAGCATAACCCAGAGCCTTTAAAAAGCTTATGTCTTGCAAACTTTCTAGCCAACAATAAGAGTAACCAATATTCAAGACATTTAAAAAAATACATGAAGGGGGCTTTTGTTTTGAGGCTAAAGAAACCAAATATCAAAAAATTGATATACTGAGGAATTAACTTGACAAACATATGGAAGATTTTTATACTTAAAAGTATAAGAATGTTCCTGAGATAAATCAAAGATGACCATAATTTATGGAGTAATATACCATGTTTATGGATCAGCATGTATACTATTGATAAAATGTTTATTTTTCCCAAATCAATCTATTCAATGAAATCTGAAAATCCCAGCAAACTTTGTTGTCCAAATTGATGCACTAATTTTAAAATTTAGTTGGGTATGCAGAAACATAAATTAGCAGAAACAACATTGAGAAAAAAGAAAAGGAAGAACTTACCTACCCAATTTCAAGACATAAAGTTACGGTTGAAAATGGAAATAAGAGGAGAAAGGATCTGAAATTCATTTGACCTTGAGAAGTGTGCAGACTTGAAATGTTACCTATGCTTACTATGACCTTATGATTTTTAGGGAATTTAGACAAAGCTCTCACAGACTCCTTGGAGCTTCTTGGCCTAACTTGTATATGCTGGGCTATGGCACAAAATATTGCAGCTATAGAGACCTAATTAGACTTGTGTTAAAAAGTTGTTAACCAATGCAAGTTAATGAGAAGAGAATAAAAGACTCTCTAAGAAAGAGGAGGATTGGGGGGACCAGCACTTGGTATAATGGCTATGTTGCTGGACTCCCATGTAGTCGACTGTGGTTAAAGTCCTGGACCTGGTGGCTTAAACTCACACTGGGTGTATATGCATGCATGCCCAGGATCCCGAGAGGAGAATGGAACATAGGGGATTGTGGCATGGCCATCCCCCTGGTGTGTGATTTCTCACTTTTTGTCTCTCTGTCTCTTTCTGTCTTTCTGGCAAGTGCACGCGCCCTATAGCAAAACATCTCCAAAAAAACAAATGAGGAGGATTAGGTAAAAACTGGCCTCAAGAAGATAAGGATATGAATTCTCAGTTATGTCCCTTACACACCCACCTAAAGTAATTTCTCAAGGAAACTTTTTAACAAAAAATTCACTGATCATCTGGCATTAAAGTAAATGTGTCCTGAATTATCACAGACTGCATTGTTCAGTGTAACCCCACCTCCTGTTCTTAGCTATGGTACTATTATGTAGGGTATGTGAAACAGAAAAAAGTCACTCAGAACCATTTTCTGTTCTTATGAATCAATGTTGTGAGTTCTTAGGAGAAAATAAACTTTTGTAATTCATTCCCCCTTCTTTCTAACTTTCACTGTGAAAGAAAACCCCCATCCACCATTTTGAGTCATTGATTGCAGTGATCAATCTGTTCCCAAGTGGCTCATCTATATGCTTTAATGCGGATAAACCTCTTGATTATTTGAAAACTTGGGGTTAGGCTTTTAAATTTCAGGTAGACAGGGTAATCAAGGCAGTGTGATATTAAAGACAGATATATTACTCTAAAGAATAGAATTAAAAAAAAAAAACAGAAAAAGTCACACTCTTATATAATCACTTGATGTTTGACAAATGTGCAAGGCAATTAAAACGATAAATAGTACTTTTTAAAAATACTTTATTTAGCTATTTATTTACTTATTCTTAATCTGACCAGAGAGGGACAGAGTGAGCAAAAATGAGAGAAAATGAGAATGCAAGCCACCAGGTTTGGGACTAAAACCACAGTCGGCCATGTGAGAATCCAGCATCCTTAACCATTATATCACCTGCCAGCCCAAATAGCTTAAATCGTGCTTTTAAAAAAGTCATTATGGGGCCGGCAGGTGGCATGGTGGTTAAGGGCAATGAACTCCCACATGGCCAACTGAGATTAGAGTCCTGGAGCTAGTGGCTTGCTTTCTCATTTTCCCTTTCCCTTTTTCTCTCTGATCAAACTGGAAAATAATATAATAATATAATAATAATTAATGAAGCTAAATTTAAAAATTCTAAAAAAAAAAAAACCATTATGATCTAAAAGAAAAGTCCTCAACATTTACCTGAAATCATGTACATTAATTAAATAAACATGGATTGTAGAACTAAATTTAAAAGCTAAACATATAATTTTTGGAAAAATTATAGGTGAAACAGTAAGCCATTGGTTTGCCAAAGATTCTTAAATAAAAACCCCCCCAAAAAAATCAATAAAATAACCTTCAATAGAATTTAATTTTTTTCTTTAAAAGAGACAGTTAATATAATGAAAAGGCAAACAATAGAATGTAGAAAGTATTTGTAAAGCACATATCTGACAAAGAAAATCGATTTAAAGTAAATAAAGCCTTTTTTCTTTTTTCAACTAAGTCAGAATTTCCCTTGTAAAAATGTTTGCATGAAAAGATTGCATGCCTGGACATTTTTACAGCTTCCCAAAATAGGTGCTTTAAAATAATATTTTTTCTCCCATTATACCATGTGGAAGAAAGTAGCAGGCATTAAAATTCAACACATTATTATTTTTTTTCCTCTGAGACCCTTCTGGTCTATTACAGACAAGCTCTTGGAGCCAACACACAAGTAAATTCACTTACTCTCATGATATGAGTATTTCTGCTTTCTCTAATACACCAAGTGGTGTTGATAGTATTGATCTGATGTTATTAGATATACTAAATCTCCAAAATTACATTTTTATAACAATTTAAAGAAATGTCTATTCTATACAAAATATGGATGGCTAGACCCACCCACTCACAATTCTTACTTAAGCATAGAGCTAATTTTTTTTTTTTTTGGAGAGGTTTTTGCTATAGGGCTCATGCACTCGCCAGAAAGACACAGAGAGACAGAGAGACAGAAAGCGAGAAATCACCCCCTAGGGGGGATGGCCACGGTGCAATCCCTTCTCCTCCATTCTCCTCTCAGGATCTTGGGCACACACGCACATGTGCCCAGCATGAGTTTAAGCCACCGGGTCTGGGACTCGAACCGCTGTCGACTACATGGGAGTCCAGCGACATAGCCATTACGCTAACTGCTGGTCCTGCATAGAGCTAATGTTTCAAATATAGAAAAATAAATTGAGTAGATACTTCACCAAAGAAGATATATAGATAGAAAACAATCATATGGTGATAGTATAATATCATTAATTACCAGAAAATTATAAATTAAAGCCATGATGAGATATGAAATATATCACTAGAATGCCTAAGGTTCAAAAGACCAACATTCTGTGAGTATGTGAAAAAAATGAAACTTTCATATGTTGCTACTTTAGGTCTAATATTCTATTGGCAATAAAAGAACAATCAATATAATTCATACAATGAAATGGTGCCCATCAATATAAAAGAAAAGAAATTTGTTACACACAACATAGATAAATCCCAAAGTTATTAGGCTGAGTGATCAAAGTCAGACAGAAAAAAGTATATGCTGCATGACTCTGTGTGTGTGATAGTTTGTATATCCAAACAAATTATTGTGACAGAAAGCAGAACAGGGGGTTGCTTTGGACAGGTAGAGCGGATGGGAAGAAGAAAATAAAAGTGCAAAGGGAAACAACTAAAATTTTATGGGTAAAAATGTTGTCTGTTTTCATAGTTTGGTGGTTTTATTATGCATGGGTAAATACATATCATATTTTATACTTTGTTTGCATTTTATATATGTCAGCTATATTGTATTAAAACTGTTGGAAAATAAGGCAAAGGACATTTTATGTTTGTAACTCTCTAGTTTCAGTATGGAGAATGCACTGATGGTGGAAAGAATGGAAGAAAAGGAAGGATTTAGGAAACCTTTAAATTGTTCTAGACAGAGGTTATCTATTGCATACAGAAATATTTAGAGGTAAATTATGTAGCCCTCAATGCTATATTTGAAATGGGAAAGTGAGCATGGGAGAGAATGACTCTTAAGTTTCTAACATGCTTAGCTGGATGAACTGAGATTCTTCCCTATGCAGCTAGAAAATCAGGACCAGGACCTAGTTTATAGGAAGAAACTATTCAACTTCAAAAATTTTGAGTGGAATTTGCTTCATTTTCACAAATGGAAAAGGAAGAGTGTGGACATAGGGGAATGGATTGGAAATATAAATTTGGAAGTCATAAACCAATTGATGGAAAATGAAGTTTTAAAAACAATGAAGAGGGGGACCAGCAGTTAGCGTAATGGCTATGTCGCTGGACTCCCATATATTCGACCGTGGTTCAAGTCCCGGACCCGGTGGCTTAAACTCACACCAGGCGCTTGTGCGTACGTGCCCAGGATCCCAAGAGGAGAATGGAGGAGAAGGGATTGCGGTGTGGCCATCCCCCCTGGGGGGTGATTTCTTGCTTTCTATCTTCGGTCTCTGTCTGTCTGGTGAGCGCACGTGCCCTATAGCAAAAACCTCTCCAGAAAAAAAGAAAGAAAAAAAAAACAATGAAGAGGGAGAAGTAAATGAAAAACATTTTTGTTGGAAAGTGAAGCCAAGGAGTTTTGGCAACTTCTTATCTTTAAAGATAAACCAACATAAAAACTAAGAAAGAGTTTTTACAGCATTGTAGTGACTGGTGTCAGCAGATGGCATAGTGGCTATATCACTGAAAGTCCACATGACCGACTGTAATTCAGGTCCTGGACCTGGTGACTTGAAATTGACACCAGGTACATGTGCATGAGTGCCCAAGATCCCAAGACGAGAATGGAAAGAAGGGATTAGAGCATGGCCATCTCCTGTTGGGAGTAGTTTCTCACTTTCCTTTTCTCTGCATCTCTCTCTTTTGAGCAAGTACATGTGCCCTAAAGCAAAAACCTAAAAAAAAAAAAATGTAGCGACCATTTACTCATTAATCTCATGTGTGTTGAATGAATGAACATTGACTTTTCCCAAAGACTTTGCCACTGTATTCCATCATGATGTATTTATTTAGTTCAGGCATGCATTATTTAATGACAGGGATACATTTTAAGAAATGTTTTTTAGGCGGTTTCATCATTGTATGAACATCAAGGAGTACACTTACACAAACCTAGATGCTGTAACATACAAGACATCTAGCCTATGTATCGTCTATTATTCCTAGGCTATAGTACAACATGTCTGTGCACTGAATACTGTAGGCAATTGTAGCACAAAGTCATTATTAGTATATCTAAACACGTTTAAACACAAAGAAGTACAGTAAAATATGACACAAGAGATTTTTCTTAAAGTACACTTGTATAGTGCACTTACTACGAATAGAACTTACAGAACTGAAAGTTGCCCTGGGTGAGTCAGTGAGTGAGTAGTGAAATGTGTGTAAAGGACTAGGTAATTACTGTACACTACTGTAGACTTTATAAACTCTGTACACTAAGGCTACATGAAACATATTCTTTCTTCAATAATAAACTTACAATATTGAAAATTTTTGCTCTATAAACTGTTTTCTTAATTTTTGATGTTGTAATAAGACTGTTTAAAGCTCAAACATTGTACAGCTATACAAGGATGTTTTCTCTAAATGTATCTTCATACTAAAATTTTTTCCACTTCCGCTTAATTTTTTTATTTGTTCTTTATTTTTAAAACTTTTTTTAAAGCTGAGACAAAACGCACATATTAACCTAAGACTGTATATATCACTGGTATGTTTCAGTATCAGCAATATCATTTTTGTCCACCTCCATATCTTGTCCCAGTGGAAAGGTCATGATAAACAAACCAACACGAGATTAAATAAAGCGTAAGAGAACACTGTGCAATCGAGAGCCACAGTAAACATGTGATGTATGAGGCCATGTAACACAGTCTTTAATGAACTTTCATTTTCAAAATTAAGAGTACACTCTAAAATAACAATTAAAAGTATAGTATAATAAATACATACAGACCAGGAAGTGGAAAATCAGTCATGTAATGGGACTTACCCAGGAAAGGTCCCGAGTCTGTGTCCTTTGTCCTGGAGGCCCTTCAGAGGGTGATGTTTGTTTGCTTGTTTGTTTGCTCTGTTTTGTTTGTTTTGGTCTCACTTTCTCTTCAGAGAAATGAAAAAACTAAACCTTTAAAAATATATAAATCAGCAACAGTTTTTATACCACTATCAAGTAGCAAGTACTGTACATATTTGCATTTGCATTATGGGACTCGGAGCACAGTTGGTTTATTTAAACCAATATCACCATTAACTTGTGAGTACTGCATTGTACTATGATGTTAGGATGGTCATCGCATCTCCGATGATAGGGATATATCATCTCCCCTGCAATCTTTTTTTTTTTAATAGTTTTTTCTATAAAGTACATGACTCACCAGAGAGACAGAGACAAAAAACAAGAAATCACCCCCAACAGGGGATGACCACACTATAATACTTTCTCCATTCTCCCTTCAGGATCTTGGGCATGCATGAACACATACATGCTCAGCGTCAGTTTTTTTTTGTTTGTTTGTTTGTTTTGTTTTGTTTGAGAAGTTTTTGCTATAGGTCGCGTGCGCTCGCCAGACAGACAGAGAGAGACATAGAGACAGAAAGCGAGAAATCACTCCCCAGGGGGGATGGTCATGCCGCAATCCCTTCTCTTCCATCCTCCTCTCGGGATCTTGGGCACGCACGCACACGCGCCCGGCGTGAGTTCTAAGTCACTGGGTCCGGGATGCGAACCGTGGTCGGCTATGTGGGAATCCAGCGACATAGCCATTACGCTAACTGCTGGTTCCCACTCAGCGTCAGTTTTAAGCCACCAGCTCTGGGACTTGAACCATGATCGACCATGTGGGAGTCCAGCAAAGTAACCATCATGCCATCTGCTGGACCTTCCATTGTAATCTTATGGCCACCATTTTGTGCTCCATTATTGGCCAAAACATTATGTAAAAAAGACTGGGTTGCAAATACTGTTTCTTCTTAATGCATATATAAGTTTTTTATTCCCAATTTTGTCAACCATGCATTTAACTAGTATTCCTTCTACTTTCCACTCATGCCACTGACAATATAGATAGAGTACTCATGTAAAATCAAATAATTATAGTTTAGTAAACCTATAATGAATAACCATTATTTTTCCTAGTTCCTTCCTAGTAGTATGCACTGAAGTATGGAAAAATCTTCAATTTTACAGTGAAAAATAAAGATTTATGTTAACTTTATGGGTTCAGGCACTCTGTGGTTTTAGTTTTTATAGAGAGCAAAATATTCCTAAGCAATTTAAATCTTTTAGCAAACATGTACATATGCTACTAAAATAAAACAGTGCTTATTGTAGAAATATTTTATGAAATTTTGAAATAGATTAATTCATGTTATTGACTAAAATCTCTGAATAAATACTTGTGCTTTGCTTTTCCTCTTTATAACATGAAACTCAAACATTTTACTTTAAATAAGCTACATGGCTCAAGGGCATTTTCTAACAATTACATTAATGCCTTTATTATAAAGATCACAACATATGATTTTGAATTACAAGAGTTAAGAGAACTAGATTTCTCTTGAGTCTTCTATCACTTCACCTCACTTCATCTTCCCTCTTTCCTCTTGAACTCTTTTATTTATAATTAGAGAATTGATTACAATTGTCATTTATAGGACTTATTAAACATTGGTCTAATGTCTTCTACAGTTTCAATAGTCTATATGTTCCACAGCTTCAGTTTTTTCTCATCAATACTCAACCTCACTGTCTGTGTCAGAGGAAAAAATAGTCTAAGATTTAAAAGGTGGGAAGAGTTAAATGAATGAAGTGTAATTTCCTTCACTAGAGGATGGTTCTAGTGACTATTTAGGTCTCTCAGTTTCTATTTTTATATTTCCTTCCAGGAAATTCTCTAACAATTAATACAACTGACTTTATTTAAAGATACATCTAAAACACACACACACAGAGGTCCCATATTCTTTTACAGAATATGCATTGAATTTATTCTAATTTTTTAAAAATAAAATACCTGGGGTACCAGCAGATGGTCTAATAGCTATATCGTTGGGCTCCCATGTAAGTCGACTGTGGTTTGAGTCCCAGACCTAGTGGCTTAAACTTACACAGGGCGCGTGTGCGTGCGTGCCCAAGATCCCAAAAGGAAAATGGAGGAGAAGGGATTGTGGCATGGCCATCTCCCTTGAGGGGTGATTTCTCACTTTCTATCTCTGTGTCTCCCTCTGTCTTTCTGGCAAGCACACACATCCTATAGCAAAAACCTCTCCAAAAAAATAAAGTACCTGGAATTTTGCAAAGAAGTTTGGCAATTATTGGTGAATACTCCAGCATCAATCTATGATCCATGAAGTTAGTGAGTCAATGGTTACATAGGGAATGAAAGATGAAAAATAAAATCTTGTATTAAAATGGTAACATTTTAATTGAAATACAACCCACAGAATGTGAGAAAATACAAATTACATATGTTATAAGTGATTAATGTATGCTCTTTTTTGGCTAACATTGCGAAGCAGACTGGGTCATAAAGATTTATAGAAACTCATTTATCACTTTCCACTAATCAACCCAGTATATGTAAGAAGCTAAATAATTACTAGTTTGGATTATAAGAAAGGTTCATGTGTCCCATAGTGAGTTAGAATCAATTACATCTAATGTTTTAACTTTGAAATTGAATAATTATTTCAAAATTTTTAATACATTTAAAAAATGTTTTATTAAAATGGTAATATAGAGCTATTGAAATATGCTTTGACTTCTTTTTTTTCATTTTACTGGGCATTTAATTTTTTATATGTAAATTAAGCTAATAGGAAGTTATGACTTTTATTGTTGAACACTTTTTTATCTATTTATTTG
Source organism: Tupaia belangeri chinensis (assembly GCF_000334495.1). Classification (NCBI taxonomy): domain Eukaryota; kingdom Metazoa; phylum Chordata; class Mammalia; order Scandentia; family Tupaiidae; genus Tupaia; species Tupaia belangeri. Next base: position 5,211,807 of record NW_006159732.1, read on the forward strand.
AAGTTATTATTGGAGCTAGATAAAAATGGAAGGTTTTCACAAGATTATTCTAATAAATGAAATAAAAAATAATCAAGGATAAGTTTGTAATTGTTAGAAAAAGAGTTTAATTTTGAGGAGCTTATATAAATGTGTTCTAGGGTTTCCCATAAATAATTCTTGGATATTTAGAACACAAGACCAATGCACAGCATGGAAGTATTAAGATATTAAGTACATTCAATCCCATATCTCCCAATGGGTACTTCATATTCTATTTATTGCCAAGCTAATCTATTTCCCTCTATACTATCTTGAAATAAAATTCATCAAAAGAGAAATAAAAGAAAATTATCTTAAAATAAAATTACATGGCTCTTCAATACAGACATTTTTGGACTCACGTACACTAAAAATGTAATGAAATGGCTACCTATAGAGCCACCATGAACACCACATCTATAAATTAAGAGTACATTGATGCAGAGTGTTGCATTTACAAACTGAATATCAAACATTAATTTTCCTGATGTTCTTTTCTGAAGTTGTAAACTTCAGGAGAAAACTCTAATCAAGCCTAAGTATAATCATTTGTAAATTATGTATGAAAATTTATGTATATTAAAACTGCAAAAAATAATTTGCTCTTATGAGCACAAAAGCAGGATTTTTCATTTTTAGAGGTTTTTGCCTTAGTGCATGTGAGCTTGCTGGAGAGAGAGAGAGAGAGACAGACACAGTGAGATAGAAAGTGAGAAATCAAACTCTCCCCAGGGGAAATGAGCATGTGTCAGTCCCTTCTCTTCCATCTTCTCCTGAGATCTTGGGCACACAGGCACATGAGCTTGGCATGGTTTTCAAGCTACTTGGTCTGGGACTAAACTGTGGTCAGCCATATGGGAGTCAGATGATGTAACTGCTACGTCATCTGCTGGTCCTAAATCAGAATATTTAAATCATACAGAATATATGTGTATAATCCCACACCCCAACAGGCACTAGCACTTCCCTCTAATCTAAGTGGCAAGGAAAAAGAATCCATAAAATTTGTAAAATGCTATTAAGTGTGAGAAATGTGTCTTAAAGTGTCCCTGTGACAGTCCTCATCCAGTATGTGAATGCATTTTCATTTTGTTGTGAATAAAGGCAACATACTTCAAAAAATAATCTTTTCTTTTTCTTTTTTTTTTTTTCCAGTAGGGGATGTGTGCTCATTGGAGACACGTGGAGAGACAGAAAGACAGAGGGATAACCACACCACAATAGTTTCTCCTCCATTCTCCCCTCAGGATTTTTGCATGCATGCACAGGCACCCAGTGTGAGTTTCCAGCTCTCAGGTCCAGGATTTGGACCACTATTGGCCACGGGGGAGTCTAGGACTTTAACCACTATGCTATCCACCGGCCCCCCAAAACTAATCTGAAGCAGAGATCATACATGATGAGGAGGGGAAA
>NW_006159732.1:5213259-5220028 GCF_000334495.1 Tupaia belangeri chinensis
CATGATAAAGACTCAGCAGATTATCATCTCACTTTGTCTTTGTACACTACTCTCTATCTTCTAAAGCAGTGCTTCCTAACAGTAACATGCCAACGGGTGATGGTATGCAAAATGTTTGTTACCAGACAGAGATGATACAAAGATTTTGAGAGTATTCATTTATAAATTGTACCACTATGAATAGAGTAAATTTATGTCTACTGAATCTATTTTTCCTAAAGAATTATTTACTTAATTCCATTTGTTATTATTTTTTAATTTGACCAGAGAGAGACAGAAAGATAGAGAGAGGGAAAATGAGAAAGCAAGCCACCAGGTCCAGGATTCAATTCGTGTTCAGTCATGTGGGAATCCAACACTTTAACCACTATGCCACCTGCTGGCCCCCTGTTGAATCTATTGATAACAAAGTAAAGACTGAATTTTTTTGTCTTTAAATTTATTTATTTTTGAACACATTTTTATTGTATTTTACCAAAACATTGGTCCATGACAGATAGGTAAGTATAAAATACTCATTGTTCATAAATTATGAGGAGGAAGAAAGTATATGAAATAGGTATATTTCTTTGGAATGTAGGCCAACCTTGATCAAAACGGATCTTAGGAAAACATACACGTAAAAGATACCCTCGCCTCTCTCTCTTCTATTTTATTTCCCAAGTACCGAGAGTTCTCCCTTCTATAACTTGTCTAGAACTTTTCCTCTTCCATCCCATTTTATGTCTTACTCAGATATATTCTTTCTGGGAATTCACTATAATCCATAATTAGTCTTCAGTTTTCACCATCGATTAAACTGGTTTTCTCAGTATCTTTAGGGCTGATATCCTCTTGAAAATAACTAATGAGCTTATTAAATTAAAATCACTACAAAAGTAAAGTTGTAAAGGATAATGTTTTTATATTTCTGTGAGCACTTTCTTAAAAAGAAATTTCAGCATTCTATAGTATTGTATCTCTATTGGGGCAACTTAGGTGCTATAGTCTATCAAGAAAATTGTGTCAAGAAAATACATTTAATCCTCATGCTCTTAAAATTCCCACAAAAGCTATTGACCTCTTTCCTTACATTTATGTGTAAACTTGTTTCTACTGCTTTTTCTGGAAATACACACACATAACACTAACAGTATTAGCAGTTGTACTACAAAGGATGTTTCCATCTGCTTTTGAAATGTGAGGACACTAAGAAAGATGTCCTATGGTACATCACAAAGGAGAATCTGAAGAAGCTGTGTAATAGTAACGGATTACCATGTTTAGACTGCAACACTCATTTTTACATTATGTAGGGACTTTCTGGAGTAGCAAATAACATTTTAGCATTTATTGGCTCTATAAAGAAGCCAGTGATAGGGAAAAAAAAGGCAAAAACAAAACAACAACAACAAAACACACATACACACAAACAAACAAAAACACCAGCACCCAACATTTCACAGAATTTTAGGAGATTTTTGTACCTTTGAGACTTACACGCCACAGTCACTAAATTTAAGCTTCTCCACACTAACAAAAAGCAGGAAGTTGACCTTGAAGAGATAATGCAATGAAAAATGGTACTGTCGTCCACTTAGAATCCTTACAAAATCAAGGAGAGTAACAAAAAAAAAAAAAAAAACTACAACAACAACAACAAAAAAACCAAACCAGAAACATCTACTTCCTCCACAGAGTTAATTCTGTTACTGAAAAAAATAAGCTAACATAAAAACAGTTTCACTAAGACTGGCAGGTGGCATGGTGGTTAAAGGTGTTGCACACCCACATGGCCAACCACAGTTTGAGTCCTAGATGTGGCAGTTTGCTTTCTCCCTTTTTCTCTTTCTCTCTCTCACTCTGGTCAAAATTTTAAAATAAATAAAGTTAAACAAAATAATTCTTTAAAAACAAAACAAGACACAAGGCCAGTGGGTGGCATGGTGGTTAGGGATGCTAGACTCCCACAGGGCTGACTGCATTCAAGTCCTCGACAACTGGTGGCATGCTTTCTCACTTTCTCCCTCTCTCTCTGTCTCGCTCATCAAATTAAAAATAAATAAACAAAATTAAATAAAACAATCTTTTAACAAAAACTAAACAGTTTTACCATTTGATAACTTTCAGAAATAATGATGGTGAAACCAGAAGATGGTGCAATGTTTATGTTGCTGAACTCCCACATGGTCAACCACGGTTTGAATCCTGGACCCAACAGCTTAAAGCATGCCAGGTGCCTATGTGTGCATGCCCACAATCCTGAGAAGAGTGTAGAGGAGGAGGGATTGCGGAGTGGCCATCCCCTCTAGGGTGTGATTTCTTGCTTTTTATGTCTCTGTCCTTCCAGTGAACACATGTACCTTATAGCAAAAAAAAAAAAAAAGAAAAAAAGAAAAAAACCCTCTCTCAAAAAAATAAAAGAAGTAGAAAAATTTGCAGTTTACAAAAATAGATTTTATGCTTTAAAATTTTTAAATCATTTTTCAAATGAAATGCAGAAACATTTGTGCATTGGTTAGCATAACAATGTATTTGAATTTAGCATTCCACTTTAGTAATTTTTATTGAAAATAACACAAATTAAATTCAGGGGAAAATAACAAGATGCATCTTGAAAGCTAGAGATTGAAAAGGAAGAACAAAGGGATGTATAATGAAAGAATTCTCATATCCTTCCATTATTTCCCTCTGTTTAAAAGATGCATTGTAAGGCTGATCCTATAGCCTAGTGATTAAAGGAGTCAGATCCCGCATAGCCAACCACAGTTTGAATTCCATCCATCCCAGTGAGAGTGATCATCCCCCACTAGGGAGTGCTTTAACCCTCTTCTTCTTTCACACTTTTCATTTCTTTGTCTCTGGCAAGTGCATGTGCCCTCTGGCAAATGAAAAAAAAAAAAAAGATGAAAAAAATAAATGAAGTTCTACCTAAGGAGTTGCTTCTGTTTTTACATATTTCAGAAATAGTTTTATGGCCTGAATCCGTGATGCAGTGATAGTGTTTTGCTCAAGAGCACCTGAATCCCATGTGGCACCTGAGGCTTGAATCTCCTGCTTCCACCTGACAACATGCCAGGCATGTATGTATGTGTCCAAGATCCTGTGGGCTGAAGGATTAGAGAAGGGTGATCACAGCATGACCAGACCCTGTGGAAGGTGCAGCCACCCCATCTCACTCTTGCTTGCTTGTGAATTCACGTGTTATATCATGAGTCAATTTTGAAAAGGAAGTAGATTTACTATTGCTGTAAGGCCAATAACTAAGTGATGTATGTATATCTGTGTCTGTTTATCTGTGTGTTTGGATTAGATGGATATTGACATACCAAACGCTAATAAACTTAGCAGTGTGCCAAAGCTCATTCTCTCTTTTTTTTTTTGTGAGAAGTTTTCACTATAGGGCACGTGCACTCACCAGACAGACAGAGACATAGAGACAGAAAGCGAGAAATCACCCCCCAGGGCAGATGGTCACGCCGCAATCCCTTCTCCTCTATTCTACTCTTGGGATCTTGGGCACGCACGCACACGCGCCAGGCGTGAGTTCTAAGCCACCGGATCCGGGACTCGAACTGCGGTCGACTACGTGAGAGTCCAGCAACATAGCCATTACGCTAACTGCTGGTTCCCTCAAAGCTCATTCTGAAGTGAGAAGTGTACTGAAGCTGTTGCCACGTGGTCAAATTAGATTGTGTGCATTTGTTCTCTATACCCACGTCCCACAGGAAATTCAAACACATTATTATTTTTTAATTTGCTGTAGGGTGTATGCATTCATCATTGAGAGCAAAAGAGGAGGAAAAGTTAGAAAGCACTTCCCAGGGAGATGGCCATTCCATGATCCCTTCTCCTCTACTTTCCTCTCAGAATTTTGGTACACATGCATATATGCCTTGCATGTTTGGCAAGTCACTGGGTCCAGGACCCAAACCATGTGATAAAAACATGATAAAAACACAAAATTCCAAATGGTTTCTTGACCATTAAACCTAAAAAGCATGAGAAAAAAAATTAAATAATTAATAAGCCTAAGTCATATCATATATACTTCTTAATTTCCTAGGTGATAATCTTTAATAACTATCATATTTTAGATTCTACTGTAAGAAAAAATCTAATTCTTTAATTTAAACAATTCCCTTTTAAACTTAAACTGTTAAGGGTTCATTGTGCTTTTTTTATATAAAACATATTATAGTGTCATCATTAAAAATGATGATTCCTGCAATGGTTTGAACATATATCCTAAAAAATTTTGGAGGTCGGGAACCAGCAGTTAGCGTAATGGCTATGTCGCTGGACTTCCACGTAGTCGACCGTGGTTCATGTCCCGGACCCGGTGGCTTAAAACTCACCCGGGCGCGCGTGTGCAAGCATGCCCAAGATCCCGAGAGGAGAATGGAGGAGAAGGGATTGCGGCATGACCATCCCCCCTGGGGGGTGATTTCTCGCTTTCTGTCTCTATGTCTCTCTCTGTCTGGCGAGCGCACGCGCCCTATAGCGAAAACCTCTCAAAAAAAAAAAAAAAAGAGAAAAAAATATTTTGGAGATAAATTTAATAGCCAATGTGATGGTATTAAGGCATAAGGCCTTTAAGTTATGATTAGGTCCTGAGGGATCTTCCCTGCCATAGATGTCTGAGAACATAATAGATTCTCAACACAGCCTACTACATTTTCCCCTGCTTCTTCTTCATGTGATGACATAGCAGTCCTCTCCTTCAAAGTGAACTGCAGCAGATGCTATTTTGGAAGTAGAGAGCAGCCCTCACCCAGCCTATGGAACCATGCTAAAATAAATGTCTTGTTTCCATACATTGCTCATCCTGAACTAGGAAGTGGTTAAGGCATTGAATTTCGTCATCATCATCTATTGTTCAAGTCCCGGGCCTGGTGGCATGAAAATCATGCTGTGTGTGTGCTCACATGTCCAAAATCCTAAGAGGAGAAGGGTTTGTGGTATGGCTGTTCCTCAAGTGGGGAGGGATGATTTTTCACTTTCCCTCTCTCTGTTGCTATCTGGCTCTTTCTCACAGGCAAGTGCATTATGGCAACAAACTAAAAAATTGCTTATATCAAGTATTTTGCTATAGAATAATGAATGAACTAACACAATTCCTTCTTCCTTTCTTTTTCTTTTTCTTTTTTTTTCTGAAGAGGTTTTTGCTATAGGGTGCATATGCTCGCTGGAGATACAGAAAGACAGAAAGCGAGACATCACCTCCCGGGGGGGATGGCTATACCACAATCCCCTCTCCTCCATTCTCATCTTGGAATCTTGAGCATTCATGCACACATGCCCAGCATGAGTTTAAGTCACTGGGTTTGGGACTCAAACTGTGGTCGACTATATGGGAGTCCAGTGAGAGAGCCATTATGCCAACTGCTGGTCCTACAATTCCTTCTTTCTTTCGTTCTCTAAATACTGGAGTACTCTGGAGCTTACTGTGAGCTCTATTCACCTTCAGTTTTATATTCACTCTTTCATCAGAAATATTTTTTCTAATTGCATAACTATAAAAGCATTCTAGTGCTAATAATTCGAGCAGGTCTGGTGCCTGTAAAAATAATTTAATAGGGTTCAGGTTTACATCTGGAACATCACTGAATAAGCTCACTACACCAGAAAACATCTCATAATTAATATGCTCTGAACTTAAATTATTATTATTTTTTTAAGATAGATGTTTGCTATAAGGCAGATGTGCTTGCCAGAGAGACAGAGAGACAGAAAGTGAGAAATCAACCCCCAGGGGGGATGGCCACACCACAATCCCTTCTCCTCCATTCTCCTCTTGGGATCTTGGGCACATATGCACATGCATCTGGCATGAGTTTTAAACTGCCAGGTCTAGGACATGAACTGCTGTCAATTATGTGAGAGTCCAGTAACATTACCATTACACCATCTGCTGGTTCCTAAACTTAAGTTCTGATAATCGCTCCAAAATTGTCCCACTCTCAGCTTTCTCCATCTAAATTAGTGGTACTTACTTCTTCTGGTAGCTTGGACAAATTGCTTAATTTGTTCTTTCATGTGCTTACGTAACAAAAATACTGCTGAAATAGCAACAAAATATACCCAGAACCTTTTTCCATATTTTACTTTTAGTCTGTGCCATCATCACTTATCTTGATAACTACAACAGCAGTGATCTCTTAACTCTTCTCTTAAACTTCAATTTAGTACTCATAGAAGATTCAGTATGTGGCTTATACATTTGTCTATGTGGGGATGGGTGGTGTGTGTGTGTGTGTGTGTGTGTGTGTGTGTGTGCTTTTTAGATGATGCATGTACCCACCAGACTGAGAGACAGAGAGAGTGAAGAATAGCATCCCTGTGGGAAACAGTCACACCACAATTCCTTTTCCTCCATGGTGTCCTTCTTTCAGAATTTTGGGCTTACATGTATACACACCTGGCATGTCTCTCAACACCAGATCTGGGACTTAAACAGTACAGTCACCCACATAGGATCGGGTGTTCTTAACCACCAGTGAATACAGCCAGCACAATAACTGAAAATGTATTTTAAAGTATAATTATTGCCTCTGCATAGATCCTTGCATGTCTCCCCATTTTCCTCAGGATTCAATGGTATAAGAGTCTTTTAATGATCTACTATATTGGTCTACTATATTTTCAACTTCTAGGATCACTCTCATGTCACTCCTTCTTCTCAGTCATTCATTAATATTATAGGCACGTTCCTACCACAGATTCTGACTGTAGCTATACCAGTTGTCTGGAAAACCCTTCCCTAGTATCCACATGGCCAACTCCTTTA
>NW_006159732.1:5220059-5221627 GCF_000334495.1 Tupaia belangeri chinensis
ATAGAAGATTCAGTATGTGTCTTATACATTTGTCTATGTGTGGGTGGGTGTTGTGTGTGTGTGTGTGTGTGTGTGTGTGTGTGTGTGTGCTTTTTAGATGATGCATGTACCCACCAGACTGAGAGACAGAGAGAGTGAAGAATAGCATCCCTGTGGGAAACAGTCACACCACAATTCCTTTTCCTCCATGGTGTCCTTCTTTCAGAATTTTGGGCTTACATGTATACACACCTGGCATGTCTCTCAACACCAGATCTGGGACTTAAACAGTACAGTCACCCACATAGGATCGGGTGTTCTTAACCACCAGTGAATACAGCCAGCACAATAACTGAAAATGTATTTTAAAGTATAATTATTGCCTCTGCATAGATCCTTGCATGTCTCCCCATTTTCCTCAGGATTCAATGGTATAAGAGTCTTTTAATGATCTACTATATTGGTCTACTATATTTTCAACTTCTAGGATCACTCTCATGTCACTCCTTCTTCTCAGTCATTCATTAATATTATAGGCACGTTCCTACCACAGATTCTGACTGTAGCTATACCAGTTGTCTGGAAAACCCTTCCCTAGTATCCACATGGCCAACTCCTTTAGCTCTTTCATGTTTGTTTTGACATCACGTTCTTGATGAAACCTATCATGACTCCCAAATTTAAAAGTGCAATGTTCACTTTTGGGTAACTGCCATATGTTTTAAATCCTCTATATCTTGTTTTTATATTTGTATTATTTTTTAGTGCTTGTCTTCTTCCACGTGTATTATACAATACACATATTACTGTGTTTATTGCTTATTGCACTCCACACACACACTGACATGTAATCTATATAAAGACTGGTATGTTTTTTTTTTGTATGTATCACAAACATTTAAGACAGTTCCTGCACACAGAAGACACTAAATATTTTCTTTTTTAAAATGAAATAGAGGAGTGGTGGTTAAGGCACTGGATTCCCTCATCACCAACTCTCCTGTGCATGGGAGGGAGAGAGAGATTGTTTTTTTTTGTAAGTCTTTCCATGTTGCTATCATCCCAGCATAGCCTTTCGGTTTGGTAATACCATAAGCTGGCATCACTGCACTGGCCTGTTTAGGTTGGGCCAGGAATTTACCTGTCCTTCCCATATGGCCCCAGCAGTCATGGTCCCCACTGGCACAACTGCGGCTGGACTACTAGATAAGGATTTTTTTTTATTCATAACTTGCAAGTGCTGTTTAACAAATTCTTTAGAACGAATTGCTCCCCACCCCGCCCCCCATCAATAGTTTAGAACGGAAATCAGGCATTATAGGAAGGATGACAGAAAACTATGTATGGGACCTAAGGGGGGATAAAAAATCAGACTTCTTAATAAACCAGTCAAGTGGCTCTGTAATTCCTTAATCATTTAAGTGGTACCTTATTTAAGAACAAACACCTAATTCCATATTTCTGGAACTAGAGTATCTGTAATACCAAAGACTTTGTCACAAATTGAAAGAGGTACTTAGCCCACGAAAGAAACCTGACTTATGTCCTGAATTAAATTCATATGAACATTTTGAATAAAAACATATTTA